>NW_019719379.1:892354-1019513 GCF_002891405.2 Cryptotermes secundus
TCTCATAGAAGAACAATGATGAATAAATAATTTTCGAGCAAAATTTAAATGGCCGGCTGAATATATTACCGCAGGAGCCGCGGCCGCGGAATTTAAATTACCACGTCAAAGGGTTAAAAATTAAAATGTACATTTCTTTTCTTTTCTCACACATCAATGTGGGAGGTGGCCATTTCTGAAAACTCAAGAGCTTTAAAATACTACATGATATGATATGATTACATGATATGGTTAATGAATGCTTCCCCATTTCAAGTATGTACTGACTTCTGACCCACAATGTATATTTAATTACCTCAATGCAATGTATAAGCTATTACAATTTCCTTGTTCATTCATTCATTCATCTATAATCTGTCAAGACGACAGGTCCACAGTCTCTTCCAAAACAGTTCCTCCACTTGACGCGATCTAGAGCTTTCTCCTTCAAATGAAAATATCCTCTTCTGTCCCCAAGGTCATCCAGCATCTNCCTTGTTCATGAACTATAAAAATATACATTGTTTGGTTTGAAAGCTAACAAAGAGGGTACATACGAGGGTTGGAACTTTAATAGTGGCAACTATTTATTTACAACTGATACAAAATAGATGCACGTTTCAAAGTTTTACTGGCCTTCAGTGTAGTCACCAGCATTGTGTACAACCCATTGCCAGCGATGCGGAAGTCGTAGGATATCTTTAGCAGCGCCTGTGGTGTTGATAGTTCGAATGGAGTGGTCCACTGCCTGAAGAATCTCTGGAACAGTTCTGAAGCGAATGCCACAAAGTGGTTCCTTCATCTTAGGAATCAAGTCAAAGTCACAATGGCTTAATTCTGGGGAGTATGGTGGATGGTACAGCACTTCCCAGCCCCATCAATCGAACAAATCAGCCACAGCTTGCGCTGCACATACAGCCGAGCATTGTCCTGCAAAATGATGGGTGGGTTCTGCAGAAAGTGTCGCCACTTCTTTCTCAAAGCTGGTCGGAGGTTGTGTTCCAAAAATGAACAGTAATACTGTGCACTGACAGTCTGCTGTCGGGGAACGGTATGCATTAGGATAACACCATCACAGTCATACATGAGAATCACCATAACTTTCACACTGCTGGGGTTTTGATGAACTTTCGATTTTTGTGGTGACTGTAATGACACCATTCGTTCTGTAAGGCAATGCAGATTCCCCTCCAAGCCTCTTGAAGACCTTGATGACACTGTCGTGCTGTACCGCCTCTGGCACATTCAATCTTTATCCAACTCCATTGTTTCTGTTTTGAAAACATCGTGACAACACTACATTAGACCACCAGCTAACATGAGGCTCTGTTCTTCTCATCACCTTGCATGCACGTGATGTGGGAAGGGAGAGTCCATTTGCTCTGAGGTAAGGTAGGTATGTAACTAATGTGTAGTATAAGCAACATTATTTGGTTCCGTTGCATGGCGTCTCTGCAACAGTGTTGCCACTATTAAAGTCCCAACCCTTGTAATTCCATTATGACAAATACAGAAAGGGTATAAGAAGACTAACCAGGCAAATAAGCAAGGAATATTTTATAGAATAACTACTAATTTCTACAATGGAATATAGTATTTCTAACAGCATAATATGATATGTACGTGCTTTGCACATACCCACCACACAAAATACCAGAAATTAAAAATTATTCTGAACATGTAATAAATTAGGATCACAAAATTTGCATGTTGTTTTGTTATAATTTTACTTACTTCTACATTTAAAAGAAACACTGAACAGAAAATGTGTTTGAGAGAAGTACAATCTGTATGACATTCAGTGTTGCCTAGCTTACACAACTGCAAGACTCTGGCCATACAGCTAATTCTCATATTCAGATGTGAATTCATTACTTCTGTATAAAACATAACAAATACAAGATAAATATTAAGATGCCTACTTTCCTTTCAAGGCTTAAATCAGTACAATGAGGACAGCAAGAAATTTAATACAACTGAGTTACCCACTTCCTTGCATAAGTTCCACTAGTATAGATTCTAACTGCATTACAAATTTAAAACTTGTGATATATTTAATAAAGGCTTCCATCTGAAGGAGAGCAACATGAAGACAGACATTAGGGTGACAAAGTGTCAATAATTTGTATGTATTTGGTATCATTTTAAACCCATCTCTGATTCTGAATTTGCATGATACTTTGCCATTTATATCATGGATAGCTGTCAGCTGACTGTTCATATAGACAGGCATGTTATGCAGGTACACAGATATGGTAGCAACATTTTCTTACCTCCCAACTGTAGTAAATAGTAAGGCACAATCACCATCATACTATGTTGAATCCAATATATAGATTTTTCAAAGGGAAACTGAAATTGTACAAAAAAAAAAGATCCATCAAATTCATAGTTCAAAGCACTGAATAATTTTACAATATGTATGTAACTCTTGTCAACCCTAAAGTAAACTGCTAAATATAAGAGGCAACTAATGATGGGGCAGAATGAAAGAGTCTGTGAAAGTATGATGTAATGAGGATTAAAAGATTTCCAACGTCTCCGGTACATAAGATTCTAATGTAACGACTCTCATGTAAAAGTTCAAAATATTAGGTACCATAAAGCTCATTTTCAAATGCAACCTCAGTCACTGTCATGTGATAAGACCAGCCTCTTTTGAATAACTATATATACAGTTTTGCAGAATTGGTTTTAAATTGGAACCCCCTCCCCCCACATTACTGTTGAAGAGCTGTGATGCTAACCAGTTCTTCAGGTCAGTAAACAGGTGGCAGTCACTCGAAGCGAGATCATGGGGTAAATATGGTGGTCAAACAACTCCCAGCTGAAATGCTCCAGCAGTGCTCGGGTCACAGCAGCTGTATACGGACGTGTATTGCAATGGATGAGCACTATACTGGATGTCAGCATTCCACGCCTTTTGCTCTGAATGGCTCTATACAGTTTTTAGTACTTCACAATATACAGTAAAACTTGGTTATAGCAACATCGGTTTCTGCGACATCTTGTCTATTGCGTCAAATATTCAATGGTACGAACTAATTCCTCATAAAGCAACTGTTTTTATACCTTGCTCAGTACGACATGCACAAATGCATCAACCTCGTATGTAACATCATTTTCATTCCTGAATTTCTCTGATATCGTGGGAAAGTTCAATGTGTCTGCCCACCCTCACTTTCTCTACTTGCTGACGTGACTGTCCTGGAAGAATACGACCGCAGGCTGCAAGAGGAGCGTGGGTTTTATGCGAAAACAAGGGTGTGGGGTGGGACTGCGTGAATAGTGCAAGAGGACGCGGCAGGTTGTTAACTGCATTCCTTTCCTAGAATCTCGTCTAACAGGACCTCACATTGTCTACTTACCCTATAGTGTTCCTGCCTAAACCCAGAGAAGTGCAGTAGCGAAAACATGGCAATGAAAAGGAAAGTTTTAAGCATTGAAGAGAAAGTTAAAGTGATTCGTGAAATATTGTGTGTATTGTCAGTGAAAAGCGCTGTAATGTCTTTGATATTACACATTTGGGCAATTCCACGTTAATGTTACGTTAGTCTGTACTTAACTATATATTTCACTAAAAAATGCAACATTTTAACTCGGTTTTTGGTAGAATTTTACGTGACTAACATAAGGCTACTGTGGAAGTTCCCATTTCGGTTACGACATTCATTTATAACGACACTATTTTTAGGTCCCTTTGATGATGTTATAACCAAGTTCTACTGTACTTCCAACCTTACTGAGGTCCCCTGTTGCATGAATTCCACCATCAGCACTCTAGACCACATAGAACCTTATTCAGGTCTGAGTATAAGTATGCATGTTGACAGCCTATATGAGAAGGCTATACAGGCAGTAAAGTCGCAGGCCACTTCATCAGCTTCTTCACCCAAGTTAATTTGGATTCTAGGTGAAATTAATTCAGACGCTAGGCTTTGAAAATGCTCAGAATTTGTCAACTGGGTCTGACATATTCCTAGTTCTAACATGATTAAGAAAGTGGAAAACGACTGGTAGGTGATGTGAGTTCAGAATGTCAGAGAGGGACACTGTGGTATTAAAATTCCGAACTCATTTACATGCAGTAAATTCAGTAGTTTTGCACATAAAGGGGTGGAAAATATGCTATTCCAAAATGGATGTTTAGCATTCAGATCTCCTGCCAGTAGTGATTCATGTCTAAAGCTTAAGAGCTCAAGGATTTCTGCATCATTCCAGGCGTGGTGTGGTGACTTATAGCCTGCTGCAAGTAGCACTTCACTATTACCAATCAGTATGCAGACCCTTAGGGATTCTGCTGAAGCAAGAGAAGGCACATCTACATGGTTATGAGGAATGCCATTTCTAACTGCAAGGCAGTTCTGTCCTTTCCTCCTGGGAAACAATCAGTCTGATAAAAGTGATAATTTGAAATAAAGAACCCCTCATGGGGTTTTGTATCTGTCTCTGTGGGCAATCAGTCCAATAAAAATGATAATCTGAAGTAAAGAACCCATCATGGGGTTTGAGATGTGTCTCTGAGGGCAGAGCCACATCTATATGTAAGTCTTGCAGCTGTTTATTGAGCTCACTGTGATGCCTCCAAGTACCATTTGCATTAAATGCTATAAAGTTGAGCTGCCTATGAACTCTAGCCACCATTTTATTTGATTAAGTTAGGTACAATTTTTGTAATGATCATTATTTTGTCTTTTTCTGATACTACTTGACTGGGCACTGTCATGAACTGTTGGACTGCAGTGGCGACTTTTAACATGTCACTCTTGGGCAAAAGGGAAGCTTGCACTGACACACCTGTTTTCTAAATTTCCTGTTGTGGCAGATGTTGCTGCATGGGGACTGCATGCTTTCCCCATTTGTCTGTGGTGTTTGTGGTTGCAGGTGTTCCATGTCTTGAAGCATTGCAGCTGTGTAGGATCACTCTGGTGAGGTGAACTTTGAGCAGAACGTCCTCCCAGAGGATCCTCTGGGAGCTCATTGTGCTCTTCTCCTTTGCAGTTCTCCTTTTGCTGACTGCAACCTCGGTATGATGCTGGGTGAAATTCATCTCCTTCTCCTAGGGTACAACTGCAGTAGCTTGGCATGAATTCTATATTTCTTTTCGCACCACAAACAATGAGGGGGTTACTTGCAGTTGGCCCAGACATGGCCAAAGTTTTGGCAGTTGTAGAACTGCATAAGACCAGTCTGAGCTCTGTATAAATATACCTTGATGATAATATGGTTAGGGCTATTCAGCTTCAATATTTCGCGAGATTTTATGTTTCTTGTTAAGGTAACAAGAAATAGTGGGAGGGGTTCCATCTGGGTTTGTCCGCTGGGTGCTGTTCGAGTGGCTGTCATTTGTATCAAGATTATGTTGAATCTTAAGTTCTCAAGGGTGCCGGATATATCTTCTGCTGGCATGTCTGGGGGAAGGTGACTGCCTTTATAGGCTTTCTGGAATTTGGGGAGAAGGCAAAATAGTGAAGATTATTTTTCTCCAGATAGGATTTCATGACTGAATAGTCCACTTCTTTTGTTATGATACAGGTTCCATGTCATGTATTTCAGAACTCACACTCTCCTTTGACATGGTCTTTTAAATTGCTTTGTCAGTAGTCCCTGTGTCCATGTCAGTAGTTCTCAGAGGTGCAAAGAAGTTGCGAGTTAACACTGCTTTCGGAGGCAGCCTAACAGCTGTAGATGTTAGCACTGGTTTAGTCGACTTCTTGGCTGTGTGCCATGTATTATTAGAGATGTGCCTCTTGCTTCTCTTTACTTCATGGAAGTTGTTGTGGGCTGTTGATTCCACTGAAGTTTTCCTCACTACACCACTCTGTCCTGCCTGTGAACTCACCTTCAGGACTGCTTCATTCAGTGTTACTGATACGTGCTGTAACAAGTACTAAAAAGTGGCAAACTTTACCAACACCACATTTGCCAAACAGGAGCTGGTCATGAACACACCATGTAAAGTGAAATCTGTAAAAACCACTCTGTCCAACACACGTTTTGTTCAAATACTAAATCCAATCTAGACCTGGTGTAGGCGAGCTACTGTATGACTGCCACAGTTCTCGTCCTCTCACTCGACTAACTTTCCCCACTGGTCCGAGCTGCAGAGCCTCAGTGCAGACCACATAGAAAACACAGCTTCCAGCATTTCCTCTCTGTTGTGTTGATTCACTTCTGCAGAAACGTGTTTAGCACACCACTGCCTAGCAATGACCACCTCTTCTTGTCAAATTATTCTGGCTTTCAGCCATCATGTCATAATATTACATATATGCTTATAAATTAACACACCCTCTACTTACATGATACATCAGATTTGCAAGGGTGATCGTGTAACTCGATGTGACGTAACTCAAAATTTGTTATTCCTTTGGATTCAGTGCCCTTAACTTTTACTGAGAAACATTAACACCATTCACTTTAGCAGCTAATGAATCCTAATTTTCTTGTTTTAGACAAATAATTTCTTTATTTTTAGTCTTCAATAAATTATAAAATAAAGGCTCTGTCTTAACCAAAAATTTGCTGAAGCTGAAATTACTGAAGTGGTGGAATAAGTGTTTGCAGAAATGAGTATACAAACATATTGTAAACAGCTATTAATGCGCCAAACCTATATGGCAGCACCAAAATTCTTTTCTCCACTATCTGCGCAAAATTTCTACCAATGTGGCATTATCTTTATAGTCCAGCAAGTGTACTTACCACACGAGTTTCCGTCCAAGGAAAGGCGCATGCCAAGACTGCACCATTCAAGAAATTCAACTGAAGTCTATATATTATGGTGACTAATTTGCTTGGTTGTGCAGCCAACAAATATATCTGTAATAAAATAATATATATGTTCATAGAAGATAAATATTACTTCTGTAGTTTCTGTAGTTAATAAAAGATGATTGGGTAGTATCTGTGACTAAACCTTTCAAGTGACACAAGTACAAATACTGAAGTTCTGACACATCAGTGTTGTGGTAATGCAGCTAAATCATATTTATGAGGTGCTCAGTGCAAATCTTGCTTGGGACACAACCTATCCTGATGAAGTTCTTCGTGGTTTTCCTCATGTTCTCCAGCTAAATATTGGGACTACCTCGATGACACCACAACTACTTATACAGCACCCACTTACCACCCTGCCATTCAGTGACACGTAGTGCAGCTACTGATAGAGTTGTAAAATAACATAAGCACAAGAAAGGGAACACATACACACACTCACAATCTGAAGCCGATGCAGTATGCATGCAGTGAATTATAAACTCGACAAAGAAGAAATGACCTAAAAAATAAGCCGAGTAACATCACAGTGAACCAAGACAACCAAAGAAGTAAATAAGGACATCAGTTCTCTTAAATAAAATTCTTTTCAGCTTCCAATCATAAACCAAGAAACAAGGATGAAACTTCCTGAAGTCTTAACTTTTATTATGCCTTTCCATGCCACTCAAAAGGTGGCATCAATGTAATATTACAGTGCCTTCAAAGGTAATACTGTTTCCACAGTATTCCTGCAAGATAGCTATGGATTACATGATGACCATGAATTATAGTCATTTCAAGGCATAGACAAGCATTCAACTATTTTATCAATGTAAAGCTTCATTAGTGTACTGACAAAAATCATGCCACCAAAGCCTATCATTGCCGGTCACGGTAGCTGAGCGGTCTAAGGCATGCACTGTCTTCGCTCGCTCAGAAGCCGAGATTGTGGGTACGAACCACACTAAGGGCATGGATGTTTGTGTGCATTTTTCTGTGTTTGTGTACAGGTAGAGGCCTTGCGACGAGCTGATCACTCGCCCAAGGAGTCCTACCATATGTGTAAGATCTAGAAAAACCAAAGTGAACGGAGTTCATGGAGGTAGGCCTAGGCCCACTGGGGCTGTAGTGCCAAGGGAAAAAAAAAAGCCTATCATTAGCCTGTTGAATGCAACCAACACATTTACACTCTAATTCTCTAATATAACTAAGTAACTTCATGAGCTGAGCCCTTCTTGAGAAGCCACCAGTTATGCAGCTACTCAACAACTTCCCAACATTTTATGGAACTCGAAGGTTCATTACTGCATTCACAACAGCCCTGGTCTTTATCCTGAGTCACATCAATCCTGTTCACACCACCCTACTGCATCTCTCTAAAATCCATCTTAATATTATTCTCCCACCTACCTCTAGGTCTTCCTAGTTGCCGCTTTCCTTCTGACTTTCCCACCAAAACCCTATATGCATTCACTTTCGCCCCATGGGTGATACAAGTCACGCCTACCTCATCCTCCTTGACTGGATAATTCTAATCATACTTGGTGCACAATACAAGTAATGAACCTCCTCATTATGCATTTTGGATTGACTCAAATATCACAACAACAGGGGGCAACCTTAGTGCTCACTAATATTCAAACACCCAACTCTCCTATGTGACTCCAAAATGACTATAGAAAGAAAACATGAAATCATTAGTACATCACGAACACGAGCATCGGTTTCAGTAAAAAGCTACAAAGTATAAAGCATAAAGTAGTACGAAGTCCCACACCAGCACATCGGCACACAATCATACAACATTTTCGCAACACCTAAGAACACCAGCTAGCAAAAAATTAATACAGCACCACTACATTATGATTGCATTTAAGCATCATGTAGCATAAACACCCAAAATTGACAAAGGTGCTAAGAACTTTTTAACTCCTATAATCTATATATTCTGGAAGAAATTATTTATAACTTAAATTTTAAATCATAACTATTTGTATTAAGTTTCATTATAACAGTGTAATGTAGACTTTCTTTATTAGCCTGTCACAACACAACAATATGAAGGTCAAGGCTAAAATTAGCTTGGCCACATGTTTCGGCTATTATAGTCATCATCAGGCAAACACATCATTAGCATGATCACATACTACTGAACTGTTTTTGCCTGATGATGACTTCAATAGCCAAAACATGTGGCCAAGCTAATTTTAGCCTTGACCTTCATATTGTTGTGTTGTGACAAACTCTAATGAAGAAATTGTATATAATAATATAACAGGATGCATGAAATGAAAACTGTAATGTAGATTTATGGTCCACCTACAAATAAGTATTCACCCATAACAGACACCTGTTGCATAATATGGATCCATATTGGGACAACTAATTTTGATAACTTAGGTTACAGATCTTAGAAGGTGCCTGATGATGACATGAATCATAGGTCAAAATATTTAGCATGGGATCCATGCTTACATTAAATAAATAAGATACATATCGACATCTGTTTTTGTCTTCAGCTGAAGATATTCCAGTTTACTGTTATGTTGACAGTTATAACTCAAATAAAATATTAGACACATAAGGGGATGCAAGCACCAATACTATTTTTTACACATGCCTCTTATTCAAGTTCTATCCCTGCATGGTATAAAATCTTTACATAATGCATGTCTATTACAGCACACACAGACAATACCAACGATGTTAAGGAAAATGTAGTCCACAACTGTATATGTGGTTTGCCCTGCTTGGCACCTGCTTCTGCTGGGTTCTTGCTTGGCTCAAGTCTTTGACCTGAAAAAGGTGGTGATATTTTCCTCCGAAACATCAGGCTTTCTCTGAGCTACACAGAATTACATAGGGGCACACAATAGCGTAGTTGGTTGAGGCACTATGCTACAAGCCGGAAGGTTGCAGGTTCAAGTCCCAATGAGATCATTGGATTTTTCAACTGACCTAATCCTTCCAGCTGTACTATGACCCTGGGGTTGAGTCAGTCTCTAACAGAAATAAGTAACAGGTATCTTCCTGGGAGGTAAAGGGCGGCCGTTGCGTAAGGCTAACAACCTTACCGCCATCTGTGAGCCGATTGTGTAGAAAATGCAGGAGCCTCAATGTCTCACAACCCTATGGCCCTCCACAGCCTGTTACAGGGATACCTTTACCCTTTTACACAGAATTACAACCCAGGAAACTGTGGTCTTAAAAATCGTTACTCTTTCTTCTACACTGCTATATTTAAAGTGCTTGCAGAGAGGAGTGGGATAGAAAGTAGAACTGATGATACTTGCCTGTAAAGCAGTTGTTATGTGGCAGGGATTGAATAAATATATCACAGTTCTTGATGCAAATTTGAAACCTATTTCCATCCCCCACATGAGGGATATGACAACCAATAGCACCCTCTTCCCAGTATCATTTTTCTGGCCACAGCTGCAGATCTGTGGTATGAGAGACAGGTTTCTATAGCCCCATAGAATACATATCACAGCAAAGGCCAATGTTATGCCTGTCTCAGTTATTCTTCTTGACAAAGAGAGAAATGAAGCACATTCTGGGCCACCATTACCAGGCAATGATGCATTCACTCCACTGTATGCCCACTCAAACATTGCACAGTAGTTGCAAAAATCAAAGTGAGTTATCTGAAACAAAATTAAGCACATTAGAATATTTAAGCAGTAAATGATTTGTAACGAGGAGGTCAAACACTACATATTTTTGTCAAATTGGATACTGCGCAGAGAAACACTGAAATACTGATGTAAATAAGGACATGTGGTCAAAACATCCTGTTTCTTAACATAAATATCTTAGTCTCTTTATTGAACTTTATGTAATGTCCTTGTACTGACTTAAACACCAAGCCATGAAGATGCATGTAGAAGTGGAGGTATGGCTCCATGCATTTACACCCACAATATTAGATGGTGTGGTCAGTCAGCATAACATCTGGCTGATTTACCATGAGGAAAAGGGACCCCTGGTACCCTCTAATTAGGAGGCTGAATGGGCACCAGACATGATCTTGGACCTGTGAAGGGAGGGAACCTGACCCTCAACATGGGTGATAGAGGGGGAGAGGGGTCAAGCCAGCCATCTACCCCCTACCCCCACTTGATTACTGGAAGAATATGAAATCTGAAAACATCACAGCCAAAAATAAAAATCATTTTTAAAACCCGTTATTCTCCTACTGTTAATACCCTAAGGCAATATATAAAAATTGTCTTAACAGCTTAAACACAAGTTTGGAAGCAAATTTTCTGGTTGCTCCCCATTTGAAAAAAAATCATGGTGGAAATTGTCATAACCAATAGAAAAGAAAAAACAGTACAAACATACACAGAGTCAAGCAACACTACACAATATTGTAACAGTTTATACATACCAGCTTCATTTTAAAATACTGCATTTCTTATAAGCAAACAGCAATGAGAAACTTTTACTTGCAAGTTGATTACCACAACTCGATACAGTAAGTGACTTTCATTACAATGTACAGTAATACAAAAAGAAATACTGCCACGTACCAACATTCATTCTACCATATATTTAGGCCAAGTCACTGACCACCAATATTAACTCACCTGTAGCAACTGGGCAGTCATGCATGGGGAGCCTTGAACATATACATGCAAGCAAATTCACACATACGCATAAGAGCACATATGTACATGCCTCTACATACACACACAGTTAAAAGGACTGCTCTGCTAAGTTAGAAGGGCAAAGCTAACCTACTGTCATATTCTTGGACACACAAGCTCTAAAATATACAACTGGCATCCTTGCTGCACTATGTCTTGTATACAAGGGCTTCAAAAAGAAGTAACTTGAAGCAGAAGAAGAAAACACAACAGAAGCAATATAATTTTAATTACATATGAGAGGTGTTATATTTAAAAGAAAATTCTCCAAACTTGCCACTTGATACAACTTCTTTCCAGTAACATACCAACACACTACTGCACAGGTCTAATAGGAGATTCTGCCTATACTTGATAAATGTTTTCAGGAAAGACACTGTACTCAACTGCTATTACATTATTTGCTGAAAATGGTGCATTCCATAATCCAAGCACATTCCCAAGTGCACAGCTGGGAAAAGTTATAACATGAGCCATACCATAAAATAAATACACTCCTGCAGTGACAAGAAATGCACAATTCACTTCCATGAATCCATGAATGTCAATTCTTGTGGCCAGTCAGCTTTGAGAATTTTTTGTGTTTGCAGTGCCCAACCACAGTAAGTTAACTGAAAATTGACTGTCAGCACTTTAAACAGAACAACACAAGAAAACATCACAAAATATTCATTTCTGACTATGGGCTGTTTTTGAAGAACAAATAATCAGTTCACGTTCATGTTCCTTGGAGGTATGCTGAGATTATCACCTGCAGTTAAACTTGAACTGAAAATCTGCATAAATAATCCATATATCACACAGCAAACAATCGCAGATGGTAAACTTCACCACATCACGGAATTTCTTACATCAGTGCAAAACATGTTTCAATCAGAAAGACACTATATTCGAAGTTACTGTAATATCTGGTAAATTAAAGTTGTTTTGCTACAGACATTTATCAATCATACACAGGTCCTACAATTAATCCATGTGGTAGGATGTTAAACTGGAAAGAGGCTGCCTGCTAGCCACCATCATGCTCTGGGAACTGGCATTAGTAACACCCCAAAGAAATGTTTCATAGTTTGCAATCTATTTATCTCCAGTTTCTCCACTGCTTTCATAGAAGTAGCAACCATATCATTAAAATAATGAACCACTGTCAAATACAAGAGAATTATTGATCAAGTGGCCAATGTGGTATGTTCTAGTGAGATAATTACTGGGCCAATCGACAACCACAGTCCTTCCAATAGACAGGGCAGCAAATTCAATAGACAATAAAATATCAACTCAATTCATATCCTTAACCAAAACAAGAACAGCTCATCTAACTAGACAAATAAGACAGTACAGGGGACCCTGCTCCCAAAAAAATTGGTACAAACGTCCTGAAAAACTTCTGAAGATGTATTTACACAGACTAAACTCCTTAGTGGTTCATAACTAGCATGCACAAATAAACGTCTACGATTCCACCAGTTTTAACACATTAAAAATAACAAGAAAGAACAATCTTACCTCAAGGTGATCTGTCTGGTATATCAATTTCAAATTATCTCATTAAATAATTAAAAAATGATAAGTATAAAGCACTGAAGGTTTTGTAGCAATAAATATATTTACATAACAGGAGACGGCCGACACCATGAGTTACGATCTGTACAAACGCGCTGATTTCATGTATTCTGATACTACACATTTCGCATAACCAACTGCGACATGACCTTCAATTCTTGATATGTTAAACTGAAACATCTGATTGTAATAGCTCCTTACCAAGCAGTGGCTTCTATAAATGTCACATACTACAAAGAAATGTCAAATGGCAAGAACGATGGTTATTAGTTATTAGTCAAAAGGACATTCAAACTGTATTTAAAATCCAAAAAAAAATGTTTAAGACTGATCAAAAGAGTCAATAACAGGATATGTAGAGAATTTTTTGGTGAATTTAAAATTTTAACCTTAACTTCATTGTATATCTTTGAGACGTTGTGTTTTTTAAGGAAAAATAGGATATATAACATCTCGTATTCAGATGTGCACGGTTATAACACAGTACATAAGCAGAATTTGTATGTCCAACCATGAAACACCTCACGTTGTAAAAGGAGTGTGATTAACATGGGAATAAGATTGTATAATAACTTGCCCTCTCAAATAAGAAGTATTCAAGAGTTCAAGGTTTTTAAGCGTCAATTAAAGGATTACTTGTTGTGCAAAGCTTTTTATTCCCTTCAAGAATATTTTTACAAGAATTAGCTTAATAATAGAACAAAGATACTTAGGTAATTTATTTTAGATATTGCATGTAATTTATAGTTTAGCTTTTGTTGCCTTATTATACTCATCCACTGTTTTATCATATTTAAAGGATTTATTATGTTATTTTTCTATGGTTTTTTATATTATTAGTCATTTGATGTGATGTTTAATCTCATATATTTTTTTATAAAACTGACTTGTCCAATTGTACATAATGTAACAGTTATGGATGTTAAATAAATAAATCAATCAATCAATAGTAAACTTTCAACATGAACAGCTATGCGACTGCTGTAGTAAGTTTAAAAACGGCAGGCTTGTGGGCCAACTTGAATTTGGAACCGGCTTTTGGTAAATGTACGTGCAAGTCGAACTACAAAAGAACACTACATACAACTCTGCAAAATAATGCAATGCTACGCTATAGTATAGTAAATGCTCTCTATTGTTCAATACCCAGACCTCGAAAATTTAACAAAACTCGAACTTAGACTAAGTGTCAATACTCTTCCCCAAGAGCCATTAATACAACTTCATTGTAGTAGGACTCGTTTCCATGAAGTATGGGAATTAATGTCGGGAACTACACACACATAATGAAAAACAAATTCAAATATTTACCAAGTTGTGAAGTGTTGGGAAAAGTTAATCCAAAGGTATTTACATTTAACTAATTTCTTTTGATTAAAAAGGAATTTCCGATAATTCACATTGACGGTGCACAATCACATCACTAGATGCCATTACTTACTTCGTACCTGCCACCGGTTATAACACCGCATACCCACATTACCAACAAGCACATGTGCTAATTCAGCGCCATTTGTTGGAGAAAGTGTCGTGAATTGTACGCTGCCACCTATGCAAGTGACCATACACTAGCAAAACCACTCAATTGCAGCGTTCTGAAGAAAGCGAGCGGTCGGTAAAGAAGACTTACTACTATTCAATATTCCAAATTCTCTAAACCTAATTTGTCAGTATTAAGCTCGTTTTGCGTAATGTGATACGAATTAGCCTGCATCATGGAATCACATTCATCTCTCCGCAAAAGCTGGGTCCTCAGCAAGTGTTCCTTTAAAAATAAGTGGGAGCACTAATTTCTGACTTCCCATAACATAACATAACATAACATAGCTATATGGTTTCACAGATCCTTTGTCCGGAAACCGGACTGGATATTGAACTCGTCACAGCCAAACTGACATTGCAATGTGCAACCTGGTCTAGACAATAAAATATTCAATAATTATAACATTGATAGGTACAACAGTATAGAAATCAGTCATCTTACAATTCTTTGCTAGAACATAGTCTTAGAAAACAGACTGTAACAATGCATAAAATTACCTACTTGCCATATATTCACCTACCGAATAAAATGCTTTTGAAGCCAGAAAATCCTTTAGTCTTTGTTTAAAAATATTAATATTGTCTTTCAAGATATATATGTTTTGTGGCAGGTTGTTAAATATTCTAATAGATGTAAAATGCACACCCTTCTGAATGGAAGATAATCTCACAGAAGAAACATGTAGCCTATTGTGCCATCTGGTACTTATTTGATGTATGTTATCGTTTGCTTGGTACATATTATAATTTTTAATTACAAACAATATCAGTGTATATATATATAAGCAGGGGACTGTAAGTATACCCAATTTCTTAAAGCCTTCCCTACATGAATCTCTAGGACCCAGCCTTAACAAAACTCTTATTGCTCTTTTTTGGGCCACAAATATGCTTTTCATTGATGAAGATGAGCCCCAGAAAATAATTCCGTAATTGAGTTGAGCCTGAACATGGGAAAAATAGACGATACGTAAAACTTGTCCATTCACAATGGGTTGCAATTTTCTAAGCATGTAAATTGCAATGCATAATTTTTTTATTAAAACTAATCGAATATTGTTTCCAATTGAGATGAGAGTCTAGGCACATACCCAGGAACTTAACATTTTCATCAATATTAAGATTTTGATCATTATATTCTATATGTAGTGGATAGTCTAAAGCCTTAGGAGTGGTAAATTTAATTACATGCTTTTTGTCCAGATTAAGCACTAGTTGGTTATTTTGAAACCATTCATGAATACGATTCATTATTAGATTTATTTAGATTTCCCATACTGAAATGTACCTGATAGTGGCATTATTGCTCCTTGAAAAATTTGCTGGGATCTGTGCAATGTCGTTCTCTTAGTTCTCATATTATGGATGGCATGCAGTTACCTCCAAGAGATTAATAACACACAAGACAAAACGATTTAGTTATTTCTTGCAAGGAAATACAACTCATGGCTAATCGGGCAGATCTAACATTAACATGCATGCTGTATGACAAAGTTATCAGTGGCCAGACATTTTTTTTTTCCTTGGCACTGCAGCCCCAGTTGGCCTAGGCCTACCTCCATCAACTTCTCCGTTCACTTTGGTTTTTCTAGATCTTACACAGTTGGTAGGACTCCTTGGGCGGGTGATCAGCTCATCGCAAGGCCTCTACTTGTACACAAACACAGAAAAACGCACACACACAAACTAAACATCCATGCCCTGAGTGGGATTCGAACCCACGATCACGGTTTCCAAGCGAGCGAAGACAGTACATGCCTTAGACTGCTCGGCTACCGTGACCGGCGGCCAGACATATACCTGTCCCAATTTGTAATCATGGAAAATGCTGAAAGGCAAAATTGTCAACATTGTGTAAGACACAAGAGAAGAAAAATATTTTAGACACGACTAAAAAATATCCCTTGAAGACCTTTATCCAGTGTTTCAGAATTTAATTATGAAATTGAAGCTTGCATGCAATCAAGATAGTTTCAACTCTTGAACACCTTTTGTGAACAAGCCTTCTATTGACCAGTTTGACTTCAGAGCAAGATTTGAGATTAATTAGTCATCTGTAGACCGACATAACTTCAGCAACCAAACTCCCTCAAGTATTAATTTTTTCCAACAGACGGCATATGAACATACAACTGTGAGCCGAAGTGTACAGCTGATTATACAGATCTCTAAAATCATAATATCAATAAATATTTCAGGAAATTCTTATTATAGCTCTCATTTCTTTTATTTATGACCAACATTGCCTTTGTAACCTCAAACAATGGAATAGTTTTCTTCACTTCAGGTTATGCTATGCATTGAAATGCACATTCTTTTAGTTTCTTATTTTGTAACACTGAACACTGATGACTATCTACTTTTGACTTTTAATATACTCATAGATCTTATTTAATTTGCTGTAACAAATATATAATGCTACCAAATCTGTGTATATGTATGTATGCATTTATTTACAAATATCTGGAGATGCCCTCAATACCTTTTAAGGAAGAGGGAGGAGGAACATGCTATTTCAGTTCCAGTTGCCACTGGAAATGGTATAATAGTATTAATCCTGGTTGTCTCAGAACAAGTAATGGTGATAAAGTAAACATTTCCTGAAAGAATCAATATTCCCAGAGCCCAGCTTGTAACTCCATGAACAGGTAAATTACATGATGGTCTATGAAGATATGTATATATTTGTCTTAGGAGACATCCTACTCTACCAGAAAAAAAATGTTAACAGCATAACAAATAATAACAGTTAAGGTGAATGACAAATGAGTATATGCACTCGTGATTCACGCTTTGGAACACAATTATAGAAACTGCAAAGCTACTAAAGGAAGATATAACTAGTACAAAAAGCAACTGCGAGGACTGTTATATCACTGGGATAAACAAGTGAATAGATGTGAGAATGACTTAGAGCGAACTCAATTACATCTGGACACCACTGGCAACACAATTTAGTACAAAACCCTGAACTGGACCAAGGTCACTACACACATCAGAGAACTCCAACTCACTCCATAAGAAACTACTCACCAGCTTATTCCAGCTCAGAATATAATACTCTGTCCACGTACACCAAGAATAATAACTTGATTTGGCAGTTTTATCTACTTGCAGAAGATAAAAATTTTCTCTAGTAAAGATTCTCAGAACAGTGATGACTAGCACCCGGATTTCTATGACATGTCATATTTTTCCTAGGGTTTATTCCTATTTTTAAATGTAACTGTATACATTTCTAGTCATTCTCATTGAAATTATATCATTTTTGTTGTGCATACAAATGCATATTTTAGAGTTTTATTGGTTTTACAGCATATTTTGGCATAATTTTGAAATAAGGTCATATTTTTGTCATTTTACTATCAATTCTTTGATATAATGTAAAATTTTGGCTTCATAATATTTTGTACTACAAAATAAATTTCAGACTGGACTGTTGCTTAAATGTGGCATAGAGTTCAAGTGCATGATGTTCATATTAAAACCTATTTTTGACTGGACTGTACTTGCAGTTACAAAGGATACAAAATTTGTGGAATGCAGCATTTACCTGCATATACCCATTCCAATCTTTCTTGGATGGCTTAAAAGTATTCTATTTATATATGTGGAGGGCCTTCAAACACTTCAGTTTGACTTTACAATGCCTGGAATGAGTACATGTAGTTCAAGGAGCACAAAGTTGAGAACTTTTTTACAGGAGTCTGGTGAAAAAGTGTTTAGTACCGCTGGAGAGGTATTTTATTGCAAGTTGTGTGAGGTGAAAGTTATGGCAGAAAAGTCGTAATTCCTTCAGAATGTGAAACACAGCCATATGTGCTATTCCTAAACACAGTCATATGTGCTAATCCTGTCTCTCGGGCCAGCTCACGCAGCGTATGGCGTCAATCACTCTCCAGTAACGCGGAAAGAGCATACATTTCTTCTTCACTAACACTAGGACAACCTGGCCAATGCATGTCTGCCACATTTTGGCATCCCTCGTTGAAGGCTTTTACCCACCTTGTCACTAGAACAGCAGATTCCCCGCAGCCTCTTGAGGACCCTGATGACACTGTCATGCTGTACGGCCTCTGGTACATTCAATCTTTATCCAACTCCGTTGTTCCTGTTTCGAAAACATCGTGACAACACTACATTAGACCGCCAGCTAACACAAGGCTCTGTTCTTCTCGTCATTGCGCATGCACGTGATGTGGGAAGGGAGAGTCCATTTGCTCTGAGGTAAGGTAGGTATGTAACTAACATGTGGTACAAAAGACATTATTTGATTCCATTGCATGGCGTCTCTAGATCAGTGTTGTCACTATTAAAGTTCCAACCCTCATATTTATACACATACATATTTTCATATATTAGCAACCAAACACAAAATTTGGATCAATAATTGGATTTATTGAATGCTTGGGACTCATAACTACACATAATTACAACACTTACTAACCTACACTCTACAAATCACTACAGCACACACTAAGTCTTCTCAGTTTGTTATGTCTTCACTAGGCATTACTACATAGCAGATTCTAACAATGGGGATTCCTCTACTTATGTGCTCATGGGTTACCGTCAATAATGAGTGCTGACTCCTAACTCACAACTGTCTGTCTAGTAAACTGCTGCTCACCCTTGCCAGCACAGGCAGTCTTGATTTTGGGCCCTACAGGACCCGTGACTCATATTATTTTGTCTCACGACTCACTAATTTGCCCCATTGGTTGTTATACAGACATGGACCATGTAGAAAATCACTTCCAGCAGTGCTTCTCTTGTTGTGAGAACAACAGGAACATGCTGCAGGAACATGCGTATCAAGCCACAAGCTAGCAATGGCATCTCTTATGGTTCCACTACTCCAGCTTTCAGTTGTCATCTCACAATATACAAGCAAGAAGCTGCTGCAAATCCGATATTGTCCATGAGCAAAGATGTGTTTTCATGTCCATTAAAGCAGCGAAGACCAAACTTTTGGAATACAAGAGTAAAAATTTGTATCAATTCCAAAAATGTGGAATTTTCTTTATTGACAAGCAAAAACTTCTACAATGTCTGCAAAAAAAAATATGCCTGGCAGTGCTTTCAACAAGCATATGGCAGAAAAACAGAAGTGTGGTGCAGAGAACCAAACAAAGCAGCACAATAAGTCAAATGTTTCTGCTGGCAAGAGAATCTTCCCAGAGGACATCAAACCACCTGCACCAACATACAGTTGGTGTCAACACTACTATCCAATGGAGAAGAAGTCCAACAGCTGATTGTATCAGTCTCAAGAAATGTTGGAAATGGCCAGCACTGCCCCAAAAAGTTCTGGTTTACAGTTGGGCTGATGTAAAACAAAAAATTATCCACAAAAATTGTGAAGTAGAAGAGTTTTCAATCCTCCACCATGAAATAACTGAATGGTTTTGTTCAGTTTTAAAACGTCATCTCAACTTCACACTGTAGAACTCCCAATGTCTTATATTTGTCTGTATAATTATGTTTACATTTTCTTCATACTTTCAAAAGTACGCATAATATTGATATTTTCACTAATTTTCTCAATAAAGTACATAATAATTGGCAATGATTTCCAGGGCTGGCTACAAGATTATCAGCTTCTTGAGACAGAGAAACTGAGATGAAGACACAGTTTATCCACAAACTGAGACAGAGATGTGGTTCATCCTGGTTTTATGCCTTTGGCCTAGACAGGTGTTGGCTCTTCTCCTGTTGTACACCTCCAGGCCTCTATCCCTCATCCTCGGACAGTTCTGCCCAAGCGAAATCTCCATCAAACCCACAATGCGGTACCTTCAGCCATCATCACTGACTATGAACTAGAGGGCCATCCTTTGTCAAAATCACCATCACCTGGCAGTGAGATAATGTGCTGTGGTACAGCTGTACACCTTGACAAAAAAAGGAACAGTTTTATTTACTGTTGGAAGCAATGCTCATCACCAAGTTCATTTGCCCTTATAGATTAGGTGAAAAGTTATCTTTTTAGTGGCATGTGTCTTCCAGTTATGGAAAATACTGGGGGTTCTACATATTAAAAGCCTCTACCTCACTTCTGGTTTCTTATACAACACAATTTTGTAAATATCAGTGAATTTGATTTTTAAAAACAACTACAAAATATTATTTCCCAAAACTTGCCCATAGCTGGGTATGCAAATATAACTTTAATTCTTTCTTGCATCCTGTTGTGTATTTAATCAATATTAGAGTCAATTTTACCGACTACACAACACGTTTTTATTATTATTACACTACATGTTTTGACCTCAAGAGGTCATCCTCAGGTGTACGAACTGTATAATCACACGCAATCACATTCGTTTTTCCACTTATTCGACTCTGTATCTTATTCAGGCTTACGCCATCACGACAAGGATCTTAACAGATCCATCAGCATCAGGGGATGCAGAAGAACAGCAAGACCTCCAAAAAAGTGAAAGTGCAACCAATATAATAACGTTGAAGTTTAATTCATGAACTTTTAACCAGTGGTAGTAATTAAACTAGTTGAAGTGAACTGGACGCAGTGGTGAGCGTAAGTAGGAAGAGACTGAAAAACAAGTGAAAGTGAAAGTATAACCAGTGATCTCAGTCAAACTTCGATTCACGAAATTTTAAAAATTTTTAAATTTTAACTTTTAACATTTAGAATATTTTAACTTGTGTTTTATAAGAAGAGCTTGATATATCATTGAGCGTAAGCCTGAATAAGATACAGAGTCGAATAAGTGGAAAAACGAATGTGATTGCGTGTAATTATACAGTTGTTCGTACACATGAGGATGACCTCTTGAGGTCGAAACATGTAGTGTAATAATAATAAAAACGTGTTGTGTAGTCGGTAAAATTGACTCTAATATTGATGCAAATATAATCTGAAAAATTTTGGATACTAACATTTTTGATCCATACTATATAATACTAATTCCTTCCAAATTGCTTTGAAATTTGTGGCAGCATATTTCAAATTAAAACTAAAATTCCAAAGCACAGTTGCTCAAGAAATTCACAATTTTTATGGACCCTGAAGGTTCATTACTGTGTTCACAAGAGCATACCAACAGGCTTTTAACCCATGCCAAAGCAATCTAATTCATACCATCTCATTCTATTCCTTTATGATCCACTATTTTGTAATGAGACTTCAAATTATGTTCTAAAAAACTTACCAAAATGACTAGCAGCAAATATTCCCTCCTATGTGACTCCAGCAGTTATCAGTATCTGAAAAATTACACATAATTTTAGAATTAAAGCACAATATAACATCAATCACTGAAATTAAATAAGATGGAAACATGAGTCAATGCTGTCAATCTGCTGCTCTTTGCAGATTCAACTTGTCAACCATTTCACTCCCAACCAGCATCCCTCCAAATTCTGCTCAGATGAACTAAGTACAGTTGGACCTATGCATGCACAGCTGCCTCTCCATCAACACACAAGAAAGAAGCTTGCAATGAGAATGGATGGCCACCCACTGAAATCACTGATAAAAATGTAATGTTTTGTATGACATGGTAATCCTAAATATACAAGATCATGTTATCTAGTTGTCACCCCAGTATATCACATCGTCTTTGATGGAGGAAATGCTTAATATATAACATTCCATCTTCATTCTTGGGGGGGGGGGGAGTATGCAAAACTAAGCTGCAGACCAATGTCAACACATACTACGTTACATTCACATTAACAATGTTATAAGCTAGGTATTCTATACAGCTTTGTCTTCTGGGAGCCTCCAACATGCTACTTTCTTGTCTTACTCTTCAACACTGAAGATGGAGGCAACATGCTCCTCTGAAACATTTGGCTGCCTTTCAATGAACTATACAGCATTACATCCCAGGCGACAGAACTTTTCACAACCACTACTATCAGAATCTCAAATCCTACCAAGGCACCCTATTTTTTGCTTGCATCTCAAGCAGTGTTTTCTTAAATACAAAACACTGCAAATTCAAGCGATGTATTATGTAAATATATGACTCATACCATGGCAATGCAGTAACTGTTCAAAATTTGTGTGTTCATACATTAGAAGAACTAAAAGTCTGATTTATAATTCAGTAGTGGACAAGGATTTTTATACAGTCACTGCACAGTAATTTTGGGTGTACACCTGACTGTCTTTTAATTTTCACCTTCAGTTCCTTGAATATGCTCTCCAAATGCTGCTAGATAATTTCATGAAGTAGAACAAAATAAAATACTGTGTTCTTATAAGATGCAGAGATTTGTTTCTATCTTGTGTAATGATCAAAACAAAACTGAAGGGAAAAATGTGACAAACCAAAAAAATAAATGTATGCAGAGTTGTGGCATGAAAGTACAGAAATATGCAATTTACAAAAATTTTAATTTATGAACTCAAAAATCAAGGAAAAAACAGATGAATGCTGCTTCATTGCTGGAAACACATATGCTGCAGTTCAGGAATACTGCCAACAAATTAAAAAAGGCACGACTCTTTTCCAATGTTCACTGATATTTATGATAAAGTGGTTCAATTCGCCAGTGTTTCTTTTCTACCTGCATGTCCTGGAAGATGAAATGTGGTTGAGGAAAAAACAATATTCAAATGGAACAAGGCAATTCTTGTTCTGGAAATGATTCTGCAATGAAGGTCTGTAATCACTGTCACATCCTCATAATGGAGCCTTAACTCTGACATTTGAATTCTTTGGTTTAAGGGTTTTGTATACTCAGGATGAGACCAAAATTACATGCAGCTTTCATCTATGCTCAGATGTGATCATGGAGAAATGAAAACTGATGTCAAGGTTTTGCAAAATTAACTGCCCTGCCCTTTAGACATTTCTCTGATAGCATGATTGTGCAATACCTATGGCGTTACACAATACCAAAACATTTCAGTCTCTTAACCATCAGAATTCTGACAGATGAATTCACATATCTGGAGATTTAAACACCGTGATCACCAGATATTAAACCACTATTTAATTTTCATCTGATGGGGCACACAAAATCCATGGCATATACAAAATTCAGAAATAATAGAGAAACTTAATGAATTACACAGTGGAAGATGTGTAAGGCTATGAAGTTCAGTTATACATTCAGTAGTAAAATGCATCAGAATGTGTATCCAAGTTCAATCAACGTGGTGACTTTACATTTACTAGACTGCACGGTTTAAGAACTTTCCAATAACAGAATTTTGTAACGTACACATCATTCCTTCTTGAAGGTACTAAAAATTCATGAATCACCCCATTTAAACAACCAAATGTTGTGACAGCAACCTCTCTGACATCCCAGTATAACAGCATAAAACTTGCACACACTATCCCTGGAATGGCATAAAGTCTCTAAGTGTGAATGCAAGGAACGAAAGTACTAAGATTCTCACTCCAAATTTTCCTAAAATAAACAATTTTTCAGAACACACAGTGTAACGAACAGGCAGACTGTGTGGATTATATGCACAGAGTACAAACAGAAACAATTTATTTTATATTGATCTTTTAATTCTGTTGCTTGTTTGTTAAAATTCCAGTAGTTATGAAATAAATTCCATCATATCCACTAGCCATATGTTATTTATCTGAACAGCAGATTGTTTTGAATTTCATGAATGAAAAATGGTGCAAAAAGGTACTGTGAACCTTGCAGGTAGATAAATATGCACCATCACCTTCCACTTTCTTTTCATACTTAACAAGAAGACCATGAAGTTTCTTTGGCACATATTCTTGGGACATCCTCTGTATGTTACACACCCAACAATTTCACTGTTTCTTATGGAAAGAATTAATTTATGGTTTAGATAGTAACACATTATTGAGGGGATATAGTTAACATAAAATATTCAACCGATCTTTCCTCTGTGACCCCTTGATGTTCACATAAACTGTTCCACCGGTTATGTGGCCAAATGCTGAATTGCAATTTACTACTCTCTTTTACTGATTCTGTTTNCTTAAAATTTTCAAGGCTTACTTGGACAGTAAACCCTTGCTAATCCGGTGTAATGGGGGAGGGGTCATCCAGATTAAGAGACAATCCAGGTTAGTGAAGCAAAAGGTAGTCCTAAAAGACAAATAACTTAAAAAACAAATGAATGGAAAATTTAATGATAAGTAGTGTTCATGATGGTAAATAGAAAAATCACTGTGGAGCATTTATTTAAAAACTATAAAAAGACAATACATTTATTCACTGCTAGAATTCTCAGAAGCTGTGCTTATTTTTGAACATAATAATGCAGGTTTGAATAAATTGTGAAGTTTTGTTTGAACAGGCAAGTGACTCATTTGCCTCCTAAATGCCATGTGTCTTTTAAAGTATGCACTCAACTGTGGTTAGCATTTTTCATTTTTATATCTTGATCCAGATTATCTGACACCCTGATTAACTCAAACCAGATTATAAAGGGTTTACTGCAGTCTTATGAAAAATTCTTCACTGTGATATCATACAGGTTGTATTTATAATGATTATAGAACCAGAACACTGTTAGAATAATAAATGGAAATGACATTATTTATGATCACAATACATAGTGAAACCTGCTAAAAATAGAACCTACATCAAACAACACCTTTCTACATCAACAAAGGGCTAGAGGAACATTCTGACTTCATCTTCAACACCAAAGATGAAGGCAGTGTGTTCCTCTGAAATACTAGTATATACCTGCAACTATGGTATTACAATCTAAATAAGTGACACAAGAACCTCAAAACTTATACAGAATGCTTCACTATTACATGTGATACTTTGCAGGAGGGTTTATAGTTATCTAAATGTAAAAAATATGAATATGAATATCTACCCTGATGGCCTTAGTTAAGAAATAACAGCTATTCTACTTTCCACTTCTATTCCCACACCTTGAGTATTTTGCAAGTTTAATGGGGTGTGTGTAAGAAGAAAAGGAAGGAGCTATAACAATATTTATATGTTCATTTTTTATAAGAGGTGCCTGAAATAGCCTAACTCTCAAGCATCTGAAGATTCCAGATGCAGTCTTTATTTCTCCTGCAAATTGTTGGAGATTTGTTGCCACAGTTCCTCTCTAGTACTGATTGTACTGACACAGTTTTCAAAATTACCACTGAAAAGAAACAGAACTCAAGGCATACTGGCATGCAGACTATGAAACTGGCACCCCATGTCCACGATCAATTCAGCACCTTCGATAATTTTATTTTAGGACAGCCTTTGTAGCACATCACTATTGCACTGTAGTGGAGCACCACTGTGTTGAAACCACACGTGAAAATACATACTGAAAAATGCATCTTCCAATAGTCCACTCAAGTGCGTTCAAAGAAAATTACAGTAATCATGGCCATTAACTTATGCCAGTAAAATGGGGCAATCAAAAATTTGCTTTAAATTAAAATTAAACAAAAAATACAGCATCAGTGTCATGTTTAATTACCAAAGGGGCTTTCTCTCAGCAGCCATGAATCTCATATGGCCTTGTTATCAATTAAACAATCCTAAATAATTTTAACTTCATTTATTATTTTATTAGAATGGGCTTGACATGAATACAATTATAGCAAACTCTTAATTTAATCTTGTAATTGGGAGAAGAGCCAATATAATCTGCTATTCCATTCATTCATAACGTTGACAAAATTTAAAAAAAAACACATTTAGTTTAACTAAACTGTACTCACCTTTTTCAATGACTTCAACGTTTTGAGAAGTTTCATTACAATTATGACAGAATAGTGTCCATAACATACGTTAGTTCTTTACACACAGGCAGGCCAAAACATTACTAGTAGTAATCCTTACTTCAATGAAGTGTGAAGTGGCTTTGATCTTCCTCATCACATTTCTCATTTTTTTTGTAGCTCAACTTGTCAGAGAAAAGCATGTTGTTTTGTTGTTCCAAATATTCTATCTACCCTTCAGTCCATTTAAGTGCAACAATATTATTCACACCTCTCAAGAATTAGAGGAATATGTTTCTTCTTACTGCTCTTCTGTGCATCTCACAAATTTCAAAATCACTAGTCACCTCATGACCTGCCATAATAAAGTGGTTATCAAACATTTCTGAAACATCTTAATGGGCTGGCATGTCTTGCAAAATGATTGCTATCTTGGCTGCTAAAATCTCATCTTCTTTAAAAATGAAACAAACTTCCTCAATGTCAAGAAAAATTCTTTCCATAACCTGCATACAGTAACAGGCATTATTACCACATGCCACGTCTTTGCCACTTCATACACAGTAACTAACACGTGTACCGTCTTCAAAACCTCGATACTTCTTGACGAGGTTGAACTATGAGCTTCCAAGGACTTTGATATGTTGGGTTTTTGGGCTTTATCCATCGTCCTGGTTTTTAAGATAACAAATAAAAACACGACGTTTCGGAAACTGGATCTGTTTCCGTCCTCAGGTGAAGCAAAACACCTATTCAGTTGGGTCCGATGTCACATCGGTTTGTCCAGTGATTGAGGCTAGCTCTTTCTAATGGACCCAACTGAATAGGTGTTTTCCTTCACCTGAGGACGGAAACAGATCCAGTTTCCGAAACGTCGTGTTTTTATTTGTTATCTTAAAAACCAGGACGATGGATAAAGTCCAAAAACCCAACATATCAGTGTGTTATACACCATCGTCAGAATCCTATAGTAACTACTTCCAAGGACTTTGTTCTATTTTAAGTTATTATCCTACACTGATTTTAATTACTATTTTTAAATATGGACAAAGGTATAAAATGTGAGCACAGCCATGCTGTTTACCCTTAGAAAAACATACAGAAAGTTGTATATTTTCTTTTCACGTAGGCTCTTAATTTCAATGCTCCTTTTGCTAGTTTCTCTGTACCTGTCACAGTCCACTGCTGTAACCTGAATAACAGTAAGAAAAGTGGTAAAAATCATGACTTCTTCAAATGATTAACATCTGACAACCAAACCGTAAGTACAAGTAAAGGGTAAAGATATCCCCGTGCTTAATTAAGCACCATGCCATTACAATATAAGGGAGAGTGAAGGCATAGCTTCACACATTCTTAATCTGGACAACAGATGGATGTGAGTGGTCAGCCTGAAGCACCACTGAGAGGTTGAGTGGGCCCTAGGCAATACGCAAACTACATATATGCCTCTTTTTCTCTTTCGCAGACTTCACTGCTGGCACCAAAAATTATAATGTGGAGCCAAAAACGTAAAGAGCTATGATCATAATATCATACGAACACTGAGAGATTTAAATAAGTTTACAATACTTTAATAACAAACGAGTCACTAGAAATCATATCTTAGAGCCATGTTACGGGAATGTCAATAAGTGAAGTACAAATGGATATAGAACTTAAACAAATAAGAGTACTGATTTGAAAAATGCTTTTATTTCTCAACACAATCTCCCTATACACTGGGGCACTTGTCACATCATTTCAAAAGCCCCTGAAAACCAGCAGCATAAAACTCTTTGGGCTGCTGTTGGAACCAGGCAGTGACTTCCCTTTCTACAGCTTCATAGTCGGGAAAATGTTCAGCCGAAAGATGATGTTTAAGAGGGCCGAACAAATGGAAGTTGCTTGGAGCAAGGCCGGGACTATAGGAGGATGCTCAAGGACTTCCCACTTGAAATATCTCAGCGTCTCTTAGTCTTGTTGGCAGTATGGGGACATGCATAAAACTCTTTGGGCTGCTGTTGGAACCAGGCAGTGACTTCCCTTTCTACAGCTTCATAGTCGGGAAAATGTTCAGCCGAAAGATGATGTTTAAGAGGGCCGAACAAATGGAAGTTGCTTGGAGCAAGGCCGGGACTATAGGAGGATGCTCAAGGACTTCCCACTTGAAATATCTCAGCGTCTCTTAGTCTTGTTGGCAGTATGGGGACATGCATTGTCATGCAAGAGCAACACGCCTTTGGTGAGGAGTACTGGTCGCTTTCATTAAATGGCCTTACGAAGTTTCCTGAGGATGTTACAGTAGGAGTCAGCATTTACAGTTTGTCCTTGAGGCTGGAATGCAGTGAGCAGTATGCCTCTGTGATCCCAGTCACTGCCTGGTTCCGACAGCATCCCAAACAATTTTATGCTGTTAGTTTTCAGGGGCTTATGAAATGATGGGACAAGTGCCTCAACACAAAGGGAGATTATGTTGAGAAATAAAAGCATTTTTCAAATCAGTACTCTTGCTTAAGTTCTATATCCATTTGTAACTTACTTATTGACTTACATACATACATGCAATTCCATGTTAAATAATTCTGGTTTAATCAATTAGCTATAGTACTTTTTGTTTCAATACTGTGAACTGTAACTAGAATCCTTGTAAACTACCAATATTACGAATAATTTAAGTTTGAGTTACTTTACAGTCATTGTAAATAAATCTAATTAGACTATTCCTTACTTAAACTAGAACACAATTATACTGTGGTCTTCTAAGTTTCAGAGGAACACAATGCCTCCCTCTTCAAGTACTTTTATTATGAAGAAGGAAGCAAAAACACTATTAACTACAAGACTACAGCGTCATAACTTACATGTCATAAGCTCATAAAATGAATCTACTGACCACACAACCACGTCTCTTCGTAACTTGCTATAATTTTCATTTTCTTGCATGGTCTATGGCTTTATCATATATCACAAACTCTAAATGTAGTATTAAATTGCATTAGCTCTGTCAGTACAAAATACCATATGGAAACGTTACTTCAGCACTGTTACCAAACAGCAGATAAATTCGCAAAACTGTTTAATGATGCACTATCTGTAATTGTTTTTGGGTCATTTCATTGTGCTGCTAACGATATTAAAAGCTACTTCTTCAAATTCAGAGCAGTAACCACAGAACAATTTTGATCCTTTGCAGAAATGGAAAAACACTAAGGATATGTGAAATATTCAATTTCTTACGACCATGGTTACTCAAAGGTAATTATGGTTAGCAACACGCAAGCATGTGCGTGGTCTCGGAATTTACTGAAATAGCAAAAAAAAAAAAATGCTGTGGGTATAGCTAGCCTCATGGAGCTGAGCCGTTCTTGAGAAACCACCAATTGTGCAGTCACTCAAGAACTTCCCAGCATTTTATGGAACCTGAAGGTTCAGTACCATGATCATAAAGAGGTCTCCATAATATTGTCCACTCACGTACACCTTGGTCTTCCCAGTGGTCTCTTTCCATCTGACTTTCCCACCAATAGCCTTATGCATTCCTCTTCTCCATTTGTGCAACATTCCCTGGCCATCTCATACTCCCTGAATCGATCATTCTAATTACACTTGGAGAAGAGTACAAGTTATGAAGCTCCTCATTATGCAGTTTTCTCCAACCTCCTGTCACTTCATCTCTCTTCTGTCCAAATATTCTCCTCAGCATTCTGGTCTCAAACACCCTCGGTCTATGTTCCTCTCTTAATGTCAGAGGCCAAATTTTATACCCATACAGAACCACAGGCAAAATTATAGTTTTGTATATTTGGTATGTTTCTGAACAGCAGATGAGAAGGCAAAAGTTTCTGGACGGAATGTTAGCAAGCATTACCTGAGTTCAAGCTCTTAATTTCCCCCTGAATCAGGTTTTGATTTATCATCATCCCCAAATATCTGAATTGTGCCACATTTTCAAAACATGTGTTACCTACCTTTCTGTCATGACTTTGCTCTACATTTTGGTGATGAGACAGCAACTTATACTTAGTTTTCTCTTTATTTTTACATCAACCTTCTTACTAGTGTCAAAGTTCACACGTTTTTCTTTATAATATCCATGTTATCACCCAATAGATCCACATCATCAGCATAGACCAACAGCTGTGTCCCATTCAGTTTCAGTCCCACCCGGTTTTTCTGAAACTTCCTAATGGCAGATTCTAAAGCAAAGTTGAAAAGCAGTGGCAATAAAGTATCTCTTGTTTTCGACCATTCTGGATAGGAAAATTATAAGACAAATATTTTCCCATATGGACTTTACTACATGTTTCCTTTATTTATATCAGCTTAGCCAGTTTCATGGGTACCCCAAACTCTATGGCAATACTGTACAATACTTCCTTCTTAACTGAATCACATGCTTTCTTGAAGCCTATGAACAGCTGACGTATTGTCTCACTGTCCTCAATTTTTTTCCTCCAGTATCTGACGAATGCAAAAGATCGTATCAGTAGTTGATCTGTTACACCAAAACCCACACTGATGATCTCCACTAATTTCATCTATATATGGTCTTAACCTTGAGAGGTTATACCTTCTCAACTTTGCAATAGCAATTTCAAACTCAAAAAAATACTAGCATCAGATAGTAACGCCTCAGCTGTATGTATTTCCATCGTTCTAACATCACCAACCCTATGTACATTCTGTATCTGAGAGAAGTTTTCTTCTGCCTGTTCAAAATGTCGTGGGAATCTGCAAACAGATCAGAATTCTCACCCTTCAGTAAGTTATTTCTAGGTTGGTAATCCCTCTTAAATTCATTTATTCCTCTATACATGTCTCTAATGTTATTGTTCTTACTCTTTGTTGCAAGCTCAATTTTGTCTTTCAGATATTCCCTCTTTTCATTTCTGAAATGCCTGCTGGCTTCATGTGTTATATTGTTCAGATTATCCTCATTTATTTTGCTTGTATCCTGTAACCACTGCAATCTGTTTCTGTGTCAATGGCAAGCCAAATATTTTACATCTTACTCGCAAAATATTGTTTTCACTAATGTTCCTTGTCTGTTTCTTGGATATGTGCTATGATCCTGCGAATGTGACTTAATTCTTGAAATTTTGCCAGGTGTGATAGCTCTCATCTTGGTATGGAACTTGTAAAGCCATAATTCTGTTATTAGGCAAGCATTTTATATGTGAAATCACTCAAATGGCCAAGTTGTAACTGTAGCTAATTTTCTTGGGACACGTGACCTAACCGTCACTCTATTCAAGGCACTTCTTCTTGATGAAATTGAGAGTATAGTGACATTTTACACTTATTTCAGTTTTTAATGTATTGTAATGATTCTTATGATTATTCATGCCTTTCTTACAACAGTGTGGTCACCTGGTCTGCTCAAAAATATTCAGAAGTAGCACTAATGCCATATGTACCACTGTTAGAAGTATACCTTAGGCAGATAGATGGCTGTGCAGGGAAGTAGGTCACAAGGAAAATTAATCCACCTCTAAAGCCAAACTGTGTTATTTGTCAAATGCTGACCAGTGTCATTTGGCCAGGAGAAGCACTCAGGGACTAGACAGCCTACTCACATTATGAAAAAGGACCTCTTGCAGAATTTTATGATACAGACTTGGTATGCATAGAGGGCAAGCAGACATCTAGAACACTTCAATGAATCCCAGTAACAACTATAATTAAACAGCACAAACCCCAAACTTAATTACTGCTTCACAAATATATATATTAACTCACAATACAGCAACATTATTTAAGGTGAAGTGAAAACAAAACACATGACAAATACATTAAGCCAGTGCTTCTAGATACTGAAACACATTAAGACTAGTGCAGCTCTTTGCAACTGCATAACAATTAAAAAACACATACAACACTGTTAACATTTCCACATTTTGAATTTAGAACATAAACAATTTTGATTGTTAAAACTTTAAGACATTATTATGCTGCATCTTCTCTTACTAAACGTGAAACACACTTCCTTTTCACAGCAGCTCTGAAAAGGGCTGTATTTTCTCAAAATCCTTTGTTTTCTCCTGCAATGAATACTGGGGGTCATGAAATGGGCCCTTACTTCCATATCTGTTGCACTTTGCCTCCTTACCCCTTCCCTCAGACCACCTGAGCACCTTCATTCCATTATGCCTACATAACCTAACTGCATCCTCACAATGGTCAAAACCCTATAATGGAGGCATGTTTCTCCCAAATGCTGGTAACCATTTACAAGATAATACAGTGTCACAAGCCCTGTTAAGAACAATCACTCCTACAAAAAACTCAATACTTATGAGAGAACACACAATTTTTTAGCAAAAGCAGTTTGTTTGGGGCAATTCACCAGCAATGGCTATGTGCCTTTATCTCACATACACAGTCCTGGATATACTAATCTCTTAATTCATTTTTGTTTTTGTCATTTATAATAAAGTATCCGGCAGTTTTAACTGACACTTTACCTAAATGTTCTACTACACAGAATGACATATATTATTTCAATTTAAACTATCACATTTTCAAATGTAGTATGAGTCACGATAATTCATATGGCCACAACACACTGAAACATGTTTTTCTATAACCCTGTAAAAAAGTGCAGTGTGTAGCATAAATATCAATGTATTAGTCATGGGAACAGCTCTGTCCTTCATTATATATTCAAAGGTGAATCCCCATTAAGTAATGAATTAGCAGGTACTGATCCATGTATTACAGCTGAGAAAGCAGTGTGCTGAAATTGGACATCTCTAGCAGGTTTTATGGTTCACACCAAAAGCCAGTAGCAAGTGATATGTATATGCATGGGTCACAGCGTTCTCCTATGTAACAAGTGGGTGATGTTCAAAAATATTTCTGGTCATTTTTTCTTGTTTACCCCTCCATACTTCTAAGAACTTTCATATAAAATTTCATCTTGAAGTCCAACCCATGACCACACTCCACAAGGAGGTAATATTATGGAGAGAACTGCCACAAGAGCTCAAATGTGCAACAGGAACCCTGAAAACGTTGGCTAATGCAGCTCAGTGAAGAAGGAACAGCCCCACAAGACAACAGGGGGTATTATGTTTTCAAAACATTCTTCTACTACTTAATTATCCTCATTTTTCATCCACTTTATTGTGATATTATTATAGCAGTAAACACCTGGTCCAAAAACAAGCCAATTGCCTGGGTATAATAACAATGTGAAGACAAAACGTTCTGCACTAGAGCAAAACAATTGTATCAGGTCACATGCATTAATTTGTGCAGAAATATACCATCAGCAGACCACTTACAAGCAGTCATCTGGTACCAAAATTTTATTACTACGGACAAGGTGCAAACAGCAATTCATCTTATAAATTTTGGGACCTATTCTTCATCTAACATGAAGTGCACTTAGAAAATGATGTACACAATACCCACATTGCAGTGGGTAAATACCTGAACTAAGTTGTCCACCAACAATGACCATGGCATGGAACTGAAAATCATCATCATCATCATCATCATCACTGGCATGACAGCCCTTTGTGAGCCCTGGCCTTCCTCAGGATTGTTCTCCATTCTTCTCTATTTGATGCTACATTCCTCCAGTTCTTTACACCCAAAATTCTTATGTCCTGCCACACACATTCTTCGCATCTTAAACTTGGTCTTCCCGCTCTCCTATTTCCTTCTGGTTTAGTATTAAGCATTTTCTTGATGGTTCTATTCTCACTGGCACGTATTATGTGTCCAGCCCATTCAAGCCTTTTCACCTTTATAAATCCAATAATGTCTGGTTCATTAAATAGTTTGTATAGCTCATGGTTATACCTCTTCCTCCATATTCCATTTTCTTCCACTGGTCCAAAGATATATCTCAAGACCCTCCTTTCAAATATATTTAACAGTCTTTCATACGATCTTGACAGTGGCCAGGTCTCAGAGGCATAAGATAGCAATGATCTTATTTATACATCATAGTTTTGGTTTTCCTGGGTATTAATTGGGATTTCAGGTGTTTCCTAAGGCCATGGAGACATTTATTTGCTGCAAGTACACGCTTTTTTATTTCATCACTGATATCATTTTTACAGTTAACTTCTGATTCAAGGTAAGTGAAACTACATACAACCTCAAATTTATATGAGCCAATTTCAATATATGTAGGTCCATTAGCACAGTCTTTCTTGGTTACCGGCATGTACTTTGCTTTATTTTGGTTAATTTGTAGATTCATCTTTTTTGATGCTCTTTCCAAATTAAGAAAAGCTTCTTTCACAGATTTTTGGAACTGAAAATCAAGCAGGATATAAAAGAAGGGGACTGTAGGTATGAGACCCACGGCACCAACGGCACCGCCATGCTAGAGTTACGTATAATCTAATTCACTAAGCCAAATGAAAGTAAGGATGTATACTATTAAAAGAAAGTAACAGCACAAACATTCAATATATCAGCACAAGTATATAGTATAAACATGAAAATTTTGAACACATATTATTGTGTCTTAAAATGAAACTAAGAATCCATCATTATATTCAAGAAATCTTGAATGTCAAGGAACTGATGGCTGATTATCAGCAAGAAAACATTAAAATCACACTTGACAATTAACATAGCAGTGAATGTAGCCCCACCCCCACCCCAAACAAAAAAAAAAAGAAGAGGAAAGAAGTACAGATGTAGAATCCATAAAATTAAGATCTATAATTGACATCTAATGTATTCTGCACACAAGACCCATCACTAATTCAAATTTACTTGAAAGGCAGAGAAAATCTTTATAAAAATAAAGGCAGCTGCCCTCATGCTTAATTGATCACCAATCCAACAAGACATATGGCGGAGCAGTGTGTTTGGAAGCTAAAGTAAATGATTCCCCATACACGCCTCCATAAGATGGAGCCATACATGTGATGGTCCTGTTTCTAGTCTAAAACATCTTTGAGATTGCATCATCATTAGTGATATTATTACACTGTTACAAAGCAAGCATATTTTCATCATATGATGGGTATCAATATATGCATACTGCAAACCTTGTTGAGCACTCAGGGCTTTCCTTCCATATGGCTGTGAATTCAGCCAACTCAATGTATAATGTACCCTCTAAGGTGGGTTTCTGAGGCCTGTGTCAAACGTGTAACTCTGGCATTTGGGGTTTGGCTCTGTCCTATGTTAGAACTGCTTCAATGGTTTCATATATCCTGCAGTGACCACACTAATGAATGAGGTGCATATAACATGTCGTTCAACACAGTCTCGCAATGGGAGTAAGGGAATGCAATCCTACCCAATTGAGACCGTATGGTTAAGATGATTTTGATAAAAACTACGTTAAGGCATGGGAATGCCCCAATATTTCAGTGGTGTCACAAGTGATGAAATATGTGCTAGACCTTAATTTCTCCCTGACATGGTATCTTCTGACTGGACAAAATGAAGTGCCACTAAGAGACCCATATAATGGGCCACGACCATCTTCCATCTGACAGCACCATGCTGTGCACTCCCACCCATGCTAATCCTGCTGCACTCCTCAAAGATACCAACTGCCATGGAACTGCTTCAATCTACAACATGGCTACACCACCGAAGTTTAAGTTACAAATTGTCACCTTTGGAATCAGCCTACTCTACGAGCAAGGCTAGATGATACTGTCTATATGCAACCTTATGGATGTCACAAATGTTCTGACCTCACAGGTCACTAACATTCTGTGCACTAACTAAATTTTATTACTGAAATGTTGCATCTTTTTCGGCTACCTTATTCAAATGTTGATACAGTTTTTAATAGGTTTACACTCTATTGCATTCACAAGTTTTACTATCTGGTATAAATATTTCTTAATAAAACAAGTATGATAAAAGTTGAATGCATACGCTGGCCCATCATAAAATTAAATGCACGTAATGCATGTACTTCTTAACATGACTACTTAGAATAAAACCATATTCTATGTCCATAGAAAACTATAACAATTAGTTCACACTACTCTATATGAATATAATTTCCTATCATAACAAAAAAATTCCACGGTTTTAGTCAGCAAGCGACCTGTACCAACCAAGAAACTGCCGCTTGTCTGCGAAGTTAGTGCCAACTTTAGCGGATAGATGGTGTTGTGGGGTCAGCACAGCAAATCCCTATGGCCGTTAATTTCAGTTTTCTAGACCAGAAGAATTTCCTATCACAATGCTATATTTAGAAACTTATACCACATGACAAACATTTCAGCATACACAACACAGTGTAAACCTACTACACTATATCCATATTTCAATATGGTAGCTTAAAAAAAAGACAGACAATTTACTACTGAGTTTCTAGTTAGTGTATCATTTTATGATAGCCTACAAGGTCAAAACATGTACTGGTGTACCACTGTGCCAAAAATTATTAACTTGTATTTAAATATTTCCTGCAAATTTCAAATTAGCAGTCAAAATCACCAGATTCAATAGACTTCACACCCGTAGAATCTGCTGGCACAGCCCTCTCCAGTGATTCAGTATTATTTGTTCTCCTGCCAGCAGTGATCATATTTCTTCAATGATACAGTGGTCTGCTTTCCTGCCAGCAATGATCAATGTTCCTACTGACTTTGAGGATATTGTACCCTTTCCAGAAGTCTTTCAGATTTAGTTTCATCCGCATAATAGCTTGGGCAATAACATGACATAAATAAAACCTTTTCAAGGTTATTATTACCTCATGGTCAAACATCTGCTGGATGTATGGGGAGGGGGCAAGACAACTTCCACATCTGAATCAGGCGAGCTATTACACTGTGGCCACTTCTGGCCTATTGTACCAGCCCCAGATGATAGGTGAGGGTGATTGTGGAGCAACTGGTGGAATGAAGATTGGCAGGGGAAACCGAAGTACTCTGAGAAAACCTGCCCCAGGGCCACTTTGTCCACCACAAATCCCACTTGACGAGACCCCAGAATCGAACCCGGGCCACCGCGGTGGGAAGCCAGCAACCAACCACTTGAGCTATGATGCGGCCAAATGTTAGAATTAATCTCTCTAAAATAATTTTGAAATTCTAAAACAAATTACCCCACAAATCACTCCAGCAGTAGTAAGGAAAACATTCATGCCTTATGATTTCAAGCCCAAATCACAGAAAACTGACAAATTCCTTGAAAAGCTCAACTTAGATGAACTGGATTTAGTTTAAAATCTCCTGCGGCATTCCAACCCCTCAGCAGGGTTAGCTGCTCCACAGACTCATCAAAGTGTGAAAAGTTTTTCACACTGATTGCACCCTTGAATCCTGCAAACCAGCTGAAATTAGTCACAAACTGAACGGATCACCAATCATTTTGCCCTATGAGCATTTTAACATTCTAAAAGGTACTTTAGCCATATCTTCAATACTCAAGCAGTTCTTTTCAATCAAATGGTGTTCCACTTTAAAGTTGAGATCCTTGCAGTGGTGACTATAAACACTACTATCTTCCGGAATGTGATGCAGTTACGCAATGAACTTCTACCAGATTATGTGGAGCCACATCCCAGAAAACAGTACTCTTTAACTGTTCCTGTTCTTCAATGACAACGCTTTTGTCTTGTACTAACAATTATAAAGTGAACAGAGCCTACACTTAGAATACTTGTATAATAAATAATTTTTGCTTGTCTCTGAGAATAGTTCAAACTGACAAATGATTATCATTACAAGCACACCAATGGTAGCAACTAACCCCGTCCTGATTCCTCTTTAATTTGCTAAACAGTGTACCACTGACTCAACGCAGACTAAGAGACTAAGCTGTGAACATAACAAACATCTTTTGTATTTTAAAAGGCTTTCAACTGCTGAAGAACTGATATCATAAACACAAGGATGGTACCAAGTAACTCACCTCTTTCTGGTTGTTTTACTATCACCATTTTACTTTCAAGTGAGAGTACTGTTTTTACAACTAGATGATAAACTATCAAATCACTACTATTACACCTGTTTTACATATCTTTATAGGCAATAAAAGACTACAAGGGAATATATGCATCAGCATATGCCAATAAGATTTCAAATGCAGAGCAAAAGGCCATTAAGTCATGTGCAGGGCAAGGGAATTTGTACATTATGTTCCAACAGCTTTAGATGATCATAAAGTGCAGGTTCTGCATTCATCAGCTGTACAGGAAGTCACAATTTATTAGCATGTAGAATGTTCATATGCTAACATAAACCTGTAACTATGTGCTGCACAGTCAATTTGAAGCTGTTCTCCTTTCTCATAAGACTGGAAGGCATTCTAGACAGATCCAACAAAATAAACTTCAGTTCACAGACCGACAAATCTTCTCAGTGCCTCTAAAGAAAGATGTGGCTTGTAATTTAAATGATACATAATATGTAACTCGTTTCAAACAATCTACATTATACTTTCACATTTGGGACCACTGAAAGAGGCAGAGGCCAAGAGGTCTGGTAAACTACTGGTGTGTAAAGCTGTCTCACACAAAATGAATACATGTGCCAGTACAGTAACATTCTGTATGCCAAAGGGTTAAACTACTGTTAACTGACATCAGGTGACTTCCTTTTTAGAAGAAATATGTGATAATGTGAAATACATTAAAGTTTATGTCAATGGACAGAACCATATAAATTGAACAGCCTGACTGCTGAGAGATTAAATTTTTTTCACATTTTTTAGAACTTACCAAAATAAACTAGCAGCACACCATAAAAGTCTGAGTTTGTACCCCTATATCGCATATCATGAGCGCACAGGTCGCAAAATCAAGAACTCAGAAGGTTACAACTGGGGTACTTAAGTAAATGAACAACAGAACAGTTGCAGAAACTTGAAAAAAGACACACAGTGTGCATCATGGAAGCTCATGGCATCCCAAATATTTCCACTGTGATATACATGAGCAAGAATGAAAGTTAGCGGAAGTCTCGAAGTCTGGTGATGAACACGATGGTGAACACATTCTGCACTTCTTCAGTGTTAAAATCTGCATCATCCACAAGAAAATAAACAGAATGTGGAGTCCTGCAAAACTAATATATACAAATATAGCATAAAACATAGCCATCTGACAAAACATGTACCCAATAAAATACACACATCCCAAAAGTATCCAATGCCCATGTTTAACCTAACATATGGTACTGTTCCTTGTAATCATTCACAATATTTTATTTACTTCAATGCTGTAATGTCATCTTTTCCTTTCCAATATCTCATCCCACAACCACCAAATCATAGAATATGTTGCTCTTCATACTACATGATGACAAAGCATTCAAAGCCACAGACAAAAGAGCAGTTTGAACTAACCCCACTTCATCCCAAACTAAGAATTGAAATATACACATTTAGGATCAATTTGATTAACCATTAATAATAGTATTAACACTTTCACTGTTACCAAATAGGAACAAAATACCTAGAATAGGGATACGGAAGTTTTGTTAACATTTTCTGCTATGACCCCACTAAAACCCAGGAGTATACAAAATAATGATATTGGTTAATGAAAATTAACAAGCTCTTCATAACTTGGGAGGGGGGGGGATTTCAATATAAAGTGCACAATTGTGACCTAACAATTTTAATCCTTACTGCTTAAGTCAAACATTTTCAACATGGTTCCTGAGTTTGGATTTGTAGTGAAACACTTTTCAGTATCCCCTCTCAAAATTAAACTCTTGCAAGTTGAGTAAGGCCGCTTCAAGATGAATTATTTATAATATTTAACACATGAAAACATTCTGCATAGAAGTGAAAGATCAAAAACTTTTGACTGACATACACATATTTAACTTGTAAATGTGATATCCTCAATTTATGCAAGGAGTTTTGTTCTATTTTGGGAAAGTTCTCTTTTTCAGGTGTCTAAAACAAAGTTGAGTCAGTGACTTCTAATCACACAGCTTTTAAATGTGACAATTTTAGGGCCACAGCACTGCTTTTCCACTGCCATATCATCAAAACTGTAATTGCTGGAAAGCAGATGTGATGATCTTCACTGTACACACTCCTTTCATATCATGAACCATTTGACAAATCGATCCCCAGGACCTATAACGCAACTGCTGAGACACCAATGTTAAACTAATAAATGGCCAGTTGCTTTCTGAACATATTCCGTTTTGGCTTCAATACAGAACATATCACTAAGCAGACTCTACACATTATATATCTCCCGGCTTCGGTACAAACTGGGAATGTGTGTTTCGAGCAGAGTTGATGTACCAGATATGTATTCTCCAGCAGTAGAACATCTTCACAATAACAGCCGAAGTACTTGTAAAAATACTTATTACAACCACTGCAACACATCTGCCAGTTAATGTTTACTGATCAGTGTGCTATTAACTGGCAATGACTGACAAAGAGTTCATCAGTGTGTGGGTATATCTGCACAGCTCTCAATGCATGTAAACTGAACAGGACGCAAGGAAAAATACATATTTTGGGCACTTCATAGCTCAGGCTGTTAGCTGCTGCCTTCTCACAGTGGCGGCCTGGGTTAGAGCCCTGGTCAATTTATGTGGGACTTGTGGTGGATAAAGTGGCACTGGGGCAGATTTCCTCTGAGTACTTCAGTTTCCCTTGCCCATCTTCACTCCACCAACTGCTCCACAATCACAGTCATCCATCACCTGGGGCTGGTTCAATATGCCAAAAAGTGGCCGCAATACAAAGTGGACTGAGTCTCACCCCACTAAGAATAATAATATACATGTTTTAATTCTCACATGCTGTGATCAATTCCCCAGAAAGAACAGTGATATTAATATTTTACCACTAATCTCTTTAAATTTGTCCTACAAAGGTCTGTCTTTATACTGAACATGCAGACAGGTAAATCATGTATATTTTAACACCTTAGCATGACGCTGCAAATTAATTCAGATTATGACAATAAACTTTGCCCACTGAAGGACAATAAATGTGGCATGAAAACCTTCAACATTTAAGTATTTAACCTGAACCATAACAGAACCTCTTATGCAACAAGACTTCAATACAATGAAACAAAATGATCAAATAATTTAATATTAAAACACAATAATCACTTGATATTGCACAAATGATGTGTCCTTCATAATTCAATTACATATACAGAATCAATGAAATTTGAGTTTATCCATCGTGTCGCAAAATCACTTTCCTGCTTACTATGATATTGACCTGTTCAGTATGTTTGTGCAGACACACAAAACTGGCCGCCATGAATGAGCTGTTCACATGTAACTTTTAACCAAGTAATAAAACGGTGTGAAAAAAGTGTATTTAAAATTACAGAACTAGTAACAAAATTAAGTTCTGTACACGCTAATGCAACACTCTTTACCTAATGTATTTAAGTGCACATTATTATTTGTACTTGGTACTAGATGAAATATGAAATAAAACAGTGAATAAATAAAGAGCTTTAACCTTACCAATTTCTATAAACTTCCCTGAAAGGCAGATGACTGGTATCAACCTAAATGTCTTCCTGTGTTGTATGGTGCAACTCTAGGTGCTGGCTGCTCCAGTCCACTTTACGCCCATTACCAATTCAAATCCTCTTTTACAACAGATCCTGCAGGTTTCTTAAGCCCAAAGGCACAGACTTCCTGCTTCTTCTGTATCCTCCAGAATAACAGCTGTTGGCATGTTGAAATCATCACAGTTGAAGGATTTGAAAGATGGCCACTCTAGACTTCACAACCACTTGTATGATGGGCAACTCCAGAATGAAGTCCTTGCAGTTCTTAATTTATTCCTTCATTACTGTAGTGGATCCACTACCACTACTTCTATTTAATGTTGCAAAAAATTATACATCACCTGAAGAAATGAAATGCCCACATAGCTGCGTACTGTGGTAATAATTTGCTACATGATGTCGTACAAGTTTAGGATTTTGTGCTGCTATAGATTCCATGGAGTAGCTTTTCATAATTCAAAACCATTTTGGTACTCAGAACAATGCAAAATGACCTCAGGTTTAATACTGTACATGCACAGTAAACGCCAATTACTTTACTCTGCTTTCCTCATCATATTCTGAACTCTCTAATCAATGACTAGCTAGCTACCTTCCCATATAATGAAAGAATGCTGGAAAATGAACATCTCGAGGAAAACAATTCAACCAAATGTGTAGTGTATACTGCATCAAAGACTTCATGAAGTAAGCTACAACGTTTCCCCCCCAAATTCTATCATTAGGCACACCTACGGACACTAACTGATCCAGTACTCAAATGCAGTATTAATCTCCTGTGTTCATAATAATAAGATGCAATACGCAAGTAACTGTACCTTCTTACATCATCAGATGTGAGTAGCTCAAAGAAATTCAATTTAACATTCTGCACAGTTTACAAGAAAAAAAAAACACAAGACAGAAGATGTGGAACCATTTTCAGCATACAATAATTGGAATGATGTAATCAGGCACTTTATGACTGACAGCTAATTCCAGAAATGAAATATTGGACAAACAGTTGGCTACATTAGCTCAGAATCATCGGTACAGTAAGTAAACGTTCTTGTTAACACAGCAACAAAACAGAGAAAATGGAATAGAAGTACCTATCAACATTAAACATGTAGTAACTAATAATGTGCAACATATCAGCAGGTTGTCATGGGTTATGGAATGTCAGCAATTGTCCAGCACATCAGAATTACAAAATCTAAGTAAAAAAAAGTAAAGCTATCCCTGTAACAGGCCATGAAGGCCCATAGGGTTGAGATGTTGAGGGTCTCACATTACCTAGACAATCGGCTCAAAGTTGGCGGTAAGGTTGTCAGCCTTATGTGCCAGCCACACTTTAGTCCCCAGGAAAATAATTTAATTAATTCCTGCTACTCATTTCTGTTAGAGGCTGAGTTGATCCCAGGGCCATAGTGCATGCAGCTGGAAGGATTAGGTCAATTGAAAAAAATTAGAATGACCTCATCGGGACTTGTACCCACGACCTTCCGGCTTGTAGCATAGTGCCTCAACCAACTATGCTACTGCGAACCTCACAAAATCTAAGTAATGTTTTGAATAACATACAAATTCCGCATCTGACATGAAGTGTTTCACCTCCATAATTTGAAGTGAATATAAAGAAGCCCATTACTGCCAAAAAGCATCCCTGAAACTAAAATGTCAAATACATCTAAACCACAGTGTTCATTCATGTATTTTATGACTGCAATTCCCCAGATAAAAGGCAAAAGTGGGATATCGAGGAAGATCTCCATTAAAGGCAACTGGCAAACAATGCTGGTTATAAATTGAGCTTACTGTATGTCTTAGCACAAAATTCAGTCATGTATTACATACTGTTACATATTTTCAGATCCTTTGCTAGCATGTATTTAGGAATATTCAGTGTTATGTTAAAATCTCAGGGTAATTAAAATGCTTTCTGGTGTTCTCCTGCATTAGGTTTCTACCCTGGCAATAAGACAAAATATGACTGGCAATATTTATATAAAAATGGTACCCCACTGCATGACAAGTCACATATGAATTAGCACTCAACTTGTGTGGGTCAAGTAACAATACAGGGTCACATCACATCAAGTGTTGCAAGGTGTAGGTTATCAACTGAAAAGTGATGGGCTTGTTAACTTATTCTCACGTAGTATTCCATTCAGTGTCAAATGGAAACTAGCAACCACTTTTAACTATGAACTGCATTTGGAATTGTGAAAAAACCTGGATCACTGCCAGGTAAAACAACATGTCTAAAATGTGAAAAATTAAACAGACAGGTGTTACTGCACAGTCCTGCCATGCAGCAACCACTCCAGCAACTGATATGGCTTAAACATGGCTAAAGTGCCAGAGAAAACTGAGGGTGAAGAATCAAGTGTTCTGAAAGAAGATTTTATTACCCATTACTCTTCCTGGAAAACACCCAATGTCCAAGAGCTGTTCCTGAAGAGCGATGGATGTTCTCCCCAATCCTAACAGGATGGCAACAGGTGAAATCTGTGAAGCTCTCCAAAGATGTGACAAGCAAAGGAAGCGACCATAAAAACCCCAGAAACTACTGACACATTGTGCCAACACACATAATTTTTCCTGCAAGAAAGAGCCACTATATGCGATGAAAAACAGAGATAATGTGTTGTTGTCTGATACTCTTTAAGCATAAGAAGAATGTTTTAAGTACGAGTATTGCTTTCCGATACTAGAGAACTCTGTACATACAAGCAGTGCTGCAGCATGTTATGTAATAAGCATAATACATTTTGCATATCCCAGAGTAGACACTTCTCCACAATGTCATGAATACAACTGGAGAACTGAAAGCTCCTACTCAAGATGTATACAGATTCATAGTACAACATAATCTTCACCAAAAACAGGCCCAAGCATTCTATGACTTCAAAAAGCACATGAACCTACACTGCCAGTCTTTAACCAATCTCAATGCCATTGCATTTCATCTCTTGCATAATCTCTCTGTGCTAAATAGTAGCCCAGACTGGCACTACATTTTTCATTTGGTATTCACAATGTTGGAACAGGTGCAGTAGTTATGTACAGATAGGCAGCGCCATAGCTCAGGCGGTTAGTCGCTGGCTTCCCACCGCGACGGCCCGGGTTCGATCCCGGGTCTGGTCAAGTGGGATTTGTGGTGGACAAAGTGGCGCTGGGGCAGGTTTTCTCATACTACTTCGGTTTCCCCCTGCCAATCTTCATTCCACCAACTGCTCCACAATCACCCTCATCTATCATCTGGGGCTGGTACAATAGGCCAGAAGTGGCCGCAGTACAAGGGACTTAGTCCCACCCCACTAGCAATAAAGTAAAAAGTAAAGCTATCCCTGTAACAGGCCGTGAAGGCCCATACGGTTGTGAGACGTTGATGGTCCCACCTCACTAGCAATAAAAAAAAATTACACATACCAAGGGGGTGAAGGAACACGTGGTTAGAATGATGTCACATCAATGCTGTTGGAGTGTCTTCAAAACAATCCAATGGAGGACAGACACATCAAATTGTGGTTGTATGATGATGATTATCCAAGGCAAAATAAAACTAGCACGAAGTTTCATCTCATATATACTTGGGATGTATTCAAAAAAAAAATTGCAAAAAACCTCCCACATCTTTGCAGTTAAAGGATATTCATATTTTAACATAACTGAGTCATGCTCGACCCAAAAAAGTTCACTACTGCTCTTTTTCCTGCATTACATTGGCAGTTTCCCTTCTGATGTCTATGGATCATGTACATGCACTATAAACTTGCTAGTTTGTAACTCACATTTTGGACTAATACAGGTACTAAGAGTAACAGTTTCTTCAGTTTCTCTGTATTTCTCAAACCAAAGTATTTGAACACAACCTAGAAGTGACCCAATTTCAGTTTTCCAGAGCATAAACTTTCTTAAACTCTCTTGCACTCACCCACTGCACATATAAACATAATTACCACTAACAGATATGCAAATTTGGTACAAAATTTGCAGCTTTCATCACTTTCACTTGATATTTTGCTGTTGGTCAGAGGTAAGAACAATGAAACACAAAATTATATAGTTGCAGAAGGTATGGCAATTATGAATGAGGTTCTTTAAAGAATGAGGGTTACGGTTCATATCCAGCAGAGATGTCCCATATATGAATTCAGTAAAGAAGCACAAGACGCAACACTCTAGTATTTAGTTTTACTTATACCTGCCAACATTAAACTCAGAACTCCTGTCAGTATATTTAAATTATAAATTAAGCCCATTATGCCACATAGTACCTAAAGCCTATTTTGGTGCTGGGAAGCCTTCAAGATTCTTCAAAGTACAAACTTCAGAGGAGGAAATGTCATATATAGCTACAACCATCATCATCCCAGCTATACACAAATATTAAAAAATATTTTCATTAACATGTTGCCCAACAATATACAAAAAAGAACCCAATTCCTAAAATGGCAACAAATTCTCAGACATCATTTATTTAAAAGAATGCCTTAACCACATATATGAAACTGCTGCCCAAAATTATACCCAATGTTTTCATGTTCATCCAAGTGACCACAAACAAAACAAAGTACTTTATACTCCGACTTATCAATGCACAGATTACCTGGGTTGCTGATTCTTAGCACTGGCAACCCCACAGAGCACTCAGCCTGTCTGTATGAATGGTGAGACCCACTACAGTTTGATATTTCAGATTTATATGAAGAACCAACAAGTCACATACATTTTCATTTGCATTAGACAATTTTATCACTGTGCACACATTTCTGTGTGTATCAAGAATAACTTGATGAATATTTACTGCAACAAAAAATGTTTCATGTGAGTTCCCAAGGAAACTGAACACATTTTATGTTCAATACCCTTTCCCTTAAGTGCATGGTTTTCTGGATAACTTAACAATTTAACCATCATATGTACATTCCTGAATTTCTACACTTAATAATCTTGGTATCCCAACCACATCCCAAACTTCTATTATCCATGTTTTATAATTATTCATGTGTCTTCTCCCTTTTATTAACAAGGATTATCAGGAGTATGTTATACATCTGAATAAAGGTGCCAAAAATGGCATTACAGGAAACTACACGATTCCATTTAGCAGAGGGAATGAAAGAAGTACTATACAATCATCATCTACTACTGATGGCATCCAAACTTAGCTCTCTCTGGCTGCAAAACTGGCCATTAAAGGAAAGTAAGTTTCTAAGAGTAACAGCAAGAAGCTACAAAAGATAGCAAAGTGACTGTTATTCATTATTAATGTACATCATCCCTGCAAGAACAAATTAAATTAAAAAAAAAATGGTTAATACTTCATTCACAACAAAATAAAAATCTTTTCAAAATTTAAGCAGTAACACTGTAATAGAACACATTAAAAATTTTGAAGTTAAATTAACAAAAAATCAAAACAAAAACTGCCATAGTGAATAGTATATTCACTGGATCTGCCTGAAAATATTCATCTGCTACAACTACAAGCCTACATAAAATAGTCCATCACTTTCCTACGCAAAATAACTGAAATATGAAGAACCCTGTATCACTAACAGATTTACAGGTAGTAAGCCAGCCTGACTGTCCATAATGAGTCCAGCCTCTTCATACCTGTACAAGGGTTGGAACTTTAATAGTGGCAACTATTTATTTACAATTGATACAAAATATATGCATGTTTCAAAGTTTTACTGTCCCTCAATGTAGTCACCAGCATTGTGTATAACCAACCCGTTGCCAGCGATGTGGAAGTCATAGGATACCTTTAACAGTGCCTGTTGTGTTAATAGTTCAAATGGAGCGGTCTACTGCCTGAAAAATCTCTGGAGCAGTTCTGAAGTGAATGCCACAAAGTGGTTCCTTCATCTTACGAATCAAGTCGAAGTCACAAGGGCTCGAGTCCGGGGAGTATGGTGGATGGTACGGCACTTCCCAGCCCCATTGATCGAACAAAACAGCCACAGCTTGTACTGCATGTGGCTGAGCATTGTTTTGCAAAATGATGGGTGGGTTCTGCAGTGTCGCCGCTTCTTTCTCATAGCTGGTCGCAGGTTGTGTTCCAAAAATGAACAGTAATACTGTGCATTGACAGTATGCTGTCGGGGAACGGTATGCATTAGGATAATACCATCACAGTTGTACACGAGAATCACCATAACTTTCACATCGCTGGGGTTCTGACGAACTTTTGATTTTCGTGGTGACCCGTAATGACGCCATTCGTTTGAGTGCCATTTCATTTGTAGCTTGTACGATTCGGCCCATGTCTCATCCAGCATAAGAAAGCCTCTCCTTCACGCTCATAGCGCTCCAAGAGGTTACGAGCAGTGTCATATCGTAGCCATTTCTGCATTTCCGTCAAATCATATGGAACCCACTGTGATGTAACTTTTCTCAGGCCCAGGCGTTCCTTCAGAATGGGAAGCACAGTCATATGCGCTAATCCTGTCTCTCAGGCCAGCTCACGAATCGTATGGCGTCGATCACTTTCCAGTAAGGCGGAAAGAGCATACACTTCTTCACTGACACTAGGATGACCTGGCCGACGCATGTCTGCTACACTTTGGCATCCCTCGTTGAAGGCTTTTACCCACCTCACCACTGTTCTGTAAGGCAACGCAGATTCCCCGCAAGCCTCTTGAAGTCCTTGATGACACTGTCATGCCGCATGGCCTCAGGCACATTCAATCTTTATCCAACTCCATTGTTTGTTTCGAAAACATCGTGACAACACTGCGTTAGACCGCCAGCTAACACGAGGCTCTGTTCTTCTCGTCACTGTGCATGCGCAATTTGTGGGGGGAGTCCATTTGCTCTGAGGTAAGCTAGGTATGTAACTAACGTGTGGTATAAGCGACATTATTTGGTTCAGTTGCATGGTGTCTCTACAGCAGTGTTAGCACTATTAAAGTTCCAACCCTCGTACAATCATAATCATTTCCTGTAGGATTAACTATATCCTACCTTCAGTTGGAGATTTACACCCTTCTTACCGCTCTTTTAATGAACACAAAACTCTTTTTCTTTTGTCTCTAATGCTTATTCCAGGTCTTAGTTACAGAACTGATCTGAAATATGCACAAACCATGTAATATCTTCCCCCAATCAGTGCAGTATCTTGCCTCCCTTCTGTTATTCCGGATGTCATAAAAATCAATAAAATTACCCCAGAAATACAATTACAATCCTTGTTAAACTACAGATCATATAACTGACATGATTCAGTTCCCATACATAGTGGCTTTCATTATGGAATTAAATTAAACGATGTTACACATATCATGGAAATGTATGGGTGTGAAGAAAAAAACCCCAAAAAACAAAATCCATGGTCTGTAGTCCACAAGCAAACTATACCGACCAAACGACCGCCTCTTGTAAGCAAAGTAAGTGCCAACTTTAGCAGATAGAGGGTGTCGTGTGGTCAGCTCAAGTCCCCATGGCCATTAATTTCGGTTTTCTAGACCGGAGCCGCTATTTCCTTGAAACAGCTCCTCAATTATCCTCACAAGGCTGAGTGGACCCCTTTACAGACCCACTACTTCTCAGAAAATTTGGTAGCCCCAGGAATCGAACCAGGACCTCTGGATCTGTAGCCAGAAACTCTGACCAAGAGACCACAGGTGGTTAAAAAAAACACACATTCTTAAATTAAGCAATAGAACCTGGTCAACTTTGTGTGCTGGCCATATTAATTCCTAGTAACAGGAAGCATGTACATGGAGACTAATTTATTGAATTCGTTCTCCAACATATCAATCCTGACAAATCAAAAACTATCCGGACAAATCAGGTTGTCTGTCAGAAGCTTCTCTCTTAAGATTTTTAGTTGTCTGCATACTGTATATATGTATCCCACAGCTCTTACTGAAAAGGTCCCATTCTACTCTGATAATGGTACTAATTTTTTAAACACATTATGTAAACATATTTCATAAACAGACTCTGCTAAAATACAAAAACCTTCCAAGATATGTTGTTAGTAACAGTGCATGAAACAAGAATATGGGAGCTTAGTTTACCTTCTTTCTTTCTGATTTAAATGGTTGGCAGGTATATTAATTGCAGCTTTGTATGTAGCTAAAACCAATTATTGGGGAATCCCACAGTAATTCTACCTTGCTGAAGGATCTGTGCAAAAGGAAAGGCAATGCATGACCATTTTCAAAAATGGTCGTGGAAGTGGAGGGCAGCAATCTACATAGGCTGGATTTTTATAGTACATTTATTGATAAAAAACAATTGGACAAATTTGTGATACAGAAATAATGTAGGTAAATCTACTGCTCCTCAAGTATTTACTGAAACAAAATGATATTCTCAGATGTCATCAGGAATAAAATATACATGTTAATACACAAATAAGCCTAACTACTCATACAAGGAGAAAATGTTATGCTGTCCATCAAAGTGAATTGAATTATGTTCCACAAAAATTCTACACATTTCCTCAATGTGAATTTTGCTACAAGCAGATGACAGACACAAAACTTAGAAATGTACTCTTAAATCTTAAATATCAAATTCTTGAACCTTTCTCCCACAATGTGACATTTCATCCTTTATTAACTATTATGTATGAATCTGTAACTCAATACACTACAGTTCACCTTTGCAAAACTGTTTCTTCTGATCAGTCACTTTCAGCTAACAGTGAATAAGCTACACAAGAGACAGATCCATTTTTGATACAAAGGACATGCTCTACTGCAACATCCATAGTTAATGACAAACACTTCAAAAGATGTAAAGATAATTGTAAACACTTCACAATATACTTTCCCAAGAGATCTCCAACCCTCACAGAAAGCAGTTCATCCAATATACTTAATAACGCCTTCTCTTCGTGGGGTAATCATCAGCACCCCTGCGGTCTGCTGGGCCCCAACGTCCACGAGGGTTTCCACCCAGCGAGCCCCGGGGCCCACCACTATTAGGTCCCCCCAAATCTTCCCGCATGTCGCCACGACTGCCAGCTTCATATCGCCCTGTGCCACGGTCGTAAGCATCCAAGAATGATTTTGGATCCTAACAGTTATCAACCAATGTTGAAGCACAAAGTGTACAATGTCCCACAGAACAGTTCGTGCAACAAGGTATTGCAACAGGGGCGAGTCCAGCAGCACCGTCATCATTATCACATAGAAAGAAATGGGGAAGAAAAATAAAGGTTAGAAGTTTCCATTAGCATCAACAATCCTACCTAAGACTGACTTTCCAGTCGTGATTACCTATATCACACAAATAAGGCAAAAAAGTAGATTCATCAAATACAGATTATACTCACATCTGTAGCTAGAATATGAACCACTGGTTCCCCAGCAAAAAGGACCAAGAAATAGCCAACCACTTGAATGTCACATATATATGATAATCAAAATACTATTGTCACCATTTTCATGTAGAAACTGAGAATCAATTTCAGGTGTTGAAAATGCTACCGAAGTAATGTTCATTTACTGTAACAATACCCATAATTGTCAAAGTAAGTCACACAATTCAAGATTACTAGATGTCAAATGCTACCAAAGAACATTATGCCAATAAATTAGTTATCTTATTATTTATGACATTTAATCATGTACGGAAGTTACTACCTTGCAGAATGTTACACCATGTGGTGATGTAGAATTACTGACATTACTCCAACACATCAGTCAATTTCTGACCTCACAGCTTCACATTCCAGAAAATAGTAACCTTCAGTCACCACCTTGAAAACCTCAAATCCAGTCTACTTATGGACTTCCATCACCTAGACAGTTTTCATCAATAATTTTCCGAACACCCCACATTCTGACTGAGATTTGACAACAATCAGTGAAGATAACTCATATATCAGCAACAACTGAAGGACAAGAACTCAGCTACAGGAATGATTCCAGACACAGCCTGCAGTAGAAGCTTCATCTGCAAAAATTCCACTTAAAATATTGATATGATTTACAATATGATGATTACCTACTTTTACACATAAAACAAGACTCTGTAAATTACATTCTATTTATAAAAATGATATCTTCAAAAATCAGAAATGCTTCAGTCAGGTTGGGAACCATTTCTATAGACAAATTAATCAGGAGCAACAGTTATCTTTGCCTAAGTACTGGGATGTTCTGTCTCCACTTTTGGGTGAAGATGAGGCAATGGACTTGCCTGATTCTCCATGTTACAATATCTCCACATGTCATAGGCTTACCTTACTACCAAGTGAGAAGCATTAGAATCTCCTTTGTTCTGAGTCACATTGAAACTGCAGCTGAACCCGTAACTTCAAACATTGTATCCTGAAAAATGCTGCTGACAGCCACAGCACATTCCAGTACTCAGGCGATTATATATCACAGAAAATCCAATACCTGTCTTTCTTAGGCAGCAACACCACCACAGTTTATGCCACGGTGAATTTGAAATGAAGAAAACTACATAACATGCATTACTTCTCCACATCCCTATATGTATACAGTTTTGCCTTATCAGTGTATTAATTCTCTGAAGTCATTATGCTTCAGTGTCGAATGTTAAGAAACTGCTGCTAAACAAAATATGGCTGCCTGTGGCGGGATAAAAAAAAAAAGGCAAAGCCCTGCAAAAGGCTGTGAAGGCCCATAGGGGTTGAGATATGTCAAGGCTACCACATTTTCTCTAGATCAGCTCACAGATGGCAGGAAGGCTGTCAGGCTTACCCGCCAGCCACCCTTTACCCCCAAGGAAGATTCCTGGTACTCATTCCTGTTGGAGGCCGAGCCGACCCCAAGGCCATTGTGCAGCTGGAAGGACTAGGTAAATTTAAAAAAATTCACCTCAATAGGGCTCAAACTCACAACCCTAAACCTTGTAACACAGTGCCTCAACCAACTACACTACCGCATGCCTGTGTTGAGGGGAGGAGGGTTTAAAATGTAAGTACTACTTCAGTTAACAAACAAAATATGTCAACTTCCAAATTATAAAAATGTATCTTTAGTTGAAAGACATGATAAAAAGGGTATAATTCCAAATAGCAGATGTCAAACGTGACAGACATAAAATTGTTACTCTGAAGACGCTTTAAGCATAATCTGTGCTGCAAAGGTTGCAGATCCTTGTAATCACTCTCCTGAATGCTTGTTCTTAAACATACATAAGGACTCATGATTCATACATGAAAAAAATACCTTATGCTCACACTTTACATGTCACAACAAGGACCTATACATGGCCATTCAATGCAATTATACACAGAGGGAATACAGGCAGCTATATGCTTATCTCTTGTAGAAAAATATACACCGTTATTCCAGAGTCTTCAAAGAGAATGGAAGGAAAGTGCCACCTATATTGCTTTCACCTGCATGCAACACTTTGCAACGAAGTCGCATATCCTCGTCTCCCCTGGCTGTGCATCTTGGAGCCATTGCTCTGCTCAGAGCTCACTTCCAGTGAGGACTCTTGTTTGGTTTCAGTGTCAAAACCATAAACCCACGTCTTATCAGTGGTATCAACCTTTTCCAAAAGATTTTCATTGCCATTTGCTCTTTGAATGAGATCATCCGTCAAAAGAGTCTTGGCATAAATTCTGCTGATCCCTGATGCATTCCCGAATCTTCCATTAATGTTGTGTGGCTTGAACGAACGGATATTCCAACCTCTTCTGCGACTTCTTTGACATTCCAGTGATGATCTCCAGGGACATTTTTCACCTGGGAAATCATCAGAGGTTTGGATCTTGAAGTTGAAGGTCTGCCTGACCAGTCATCTTCATCCATTGAAATGCTTCCATTTTTAAAAGGTTTGAACCACTCATAGTCCTTTGACCTGAGGCATCATCACTGCAAGCTTTATGCAATATATTGTGGGTTTCTGCAGCTGTTTCCCTTACTTTGAAACAGAATTTAACACAAATACTTTGCTCCTTCACAGACAAATACAAAGCCTGCTATAAAAACTAAGTGAAACATCCAATCTAATTGGAAAAAGATGAAGAAACGTTTCAAAGCAGAAAACTTCAAAATGTTGAGTGAAGAAAAACCCAGTGGAACAGGAATAAACAAATGTAATCATTCTGTGACATTAAGAACCATGGATTTTGGAAATGAAGCTTGGTAAAGCAATTTAGAGTTCAATTATGAAGCTGTAAGTGTTTCCAGTCATGCATAAATTGTGAATTGGTAGATGACACTAATGATGAACTGCCAGGCACTGAAGATTTGTAGTTTTAAAGTTTTAGTCATATATCATACCAAAAATGGTGAATCCATGAAACACGACTAATGTTTTCAGCACGGAATGCACAAGACAGAAATAAGTTACTAACAACTTCCCCTTCTACACCACCCATGGGCATAGCTAGACCTAAAGCAGTGAAAAAAAACCTGCTTGTTTTTATTGCATCAACTGCATGCAATGTTACTACACAAATGAATAAAAGCTACTTACATTCAAGTTCATAAGCTAGCCACACAATTAAGAACTCAACTACAAAGTAACCCATACAAATATTATGCTTCTGGACATTATCCATTGTCCTGATTTACTAAGTAACCCTTATCATTCACATGTTCTATGACTGTGGCTGAACGTGATTAGGAGACTTGGTGTTATGTCTTCAATAAATATACCATTACCCTTGAATTAAAATCAGATCCATCTCCAAAGTAGCACAAATTTAAATCCCACATTCTCCAACAGTAGAAATAAAAGGATGAAATTCTCTTGGATCAAGTTCACATGAAGTTCTTCATTCATCCTTTAACAATCTTTCTGATAATAATACAGGGTGCAGCAGCATAATTTGCTGATTTGAATTTGGCTCCAGGAAGCAAGGTTTGGCCGTTAGAGGGTGTGGATGGTCTCATTCGAACGGGTGGATCGGGAAGTTTGTTCTTCCTTCCACTTTAGTACTGAGAATGCGTTGGATGAAGGAACAGTGCACATTCGCCATAGAGGCTTACTTTTCTAATGGTCGTTCAATCGTCACCATGCAGCAAGCATTCCATGCGCACTTCAATATTTCCGCCCGAGCTCATGTTCCTGGTCGGCAATCGATTGTTACGTGGACAAACATATTCACGAGAACTGGCAGTGTGGAAAAGAGAAGATCAGGGGAATGGCCCGTCAGATCACCCCACAACATAGAGGTGATAAGGCAGTATTTTTTGCGATCTCCTTGGCACTCGGCATGCAAGCATGCAGCTGCCCTTGGAATGTCTGATCGTTCTGTGTGGCGAATTCTTCATGATGACCTCCATTTTCATCCTTATAAGTTGGCCGTGGTGCAAGAACTCACTGAACATGATTTTGCTGCTCGGCAACATGCATGTGAAGCGTTCCTTGAAACTTTGCCTGATGATGCGCTTGTGTTCTTTAGTGACGAGGCTCATTTCCATCTTTCTGGATGCATGAACAAGCAAAACATGTGCTACTGGAGTGATAACAATCCCCGAGAACTTCATGAGAGGCCCCTTCATTGTGAATGAGTAACTGTTTGGTGTGCACTGTCGAGAGTAGGGATTATTGGTCCCTACTTTTTTGAAGAGAATGAGGATGCAGTTACAGTGAATTCTGTTCGCTATGTGAAAATGATGGAAGAATTTTTTTTGTGAAAATGATCAAAATTTTTTTTTGCCAAGTCTTGATGAAATGGATGTTGGGGATGTGTGGTTTCAGCAGGATGGAGCCACGGCACACATGGCGCGAACTGCAATGCGTATTTTGCGGGAACACTTCCCCGGGCGCCTGATTTCTTTGAGGGGCAATCTTCAGTGGCAGGCGCGCTCACCTGATATAGCCCCTTGTGACTATTTCTTATGGGGGTATCTGAAATCCCTCGTGTACACCAATCGTCCAAGGACCCTTGCTCAATTGAAGGAGAATATTCGCCAAGCCATAGCCAACATACCCATCGCTATGCTGGAAAGAGTCGACCGACACTTCAGAATTCAGGCAAATCAGTGTATCGCCAATAGGGGGCTCCACTTGTTGGATACAATTTTTAAAACAGAGTAAACATAAATTTCCAATGTTGTAAAATATGGAGAAAAAATAATTACGATACCTATAACACCTTTTGTTTTACTGACCCTTCAAATCAGCAAATTATGCTGCTGCACCCTGTATTCAAAAACTTAAGCTGAAAAATGAAACTCCACTCACATACTTCAGTTGAATCATGCAACTGTCTATGCAGCACTTTAATATCAATGCCTTAATTTTGAACTGCCTTCATACAGTTACTTCCAGCCCACATTCCTTCATATGAGTGTAGGCAGGCATATGTGGCCATGTCTGTATGTTCTCCCGCAAAATTACACGAATCTATCCTTTCATGGAACCCTGTATGAACACATTAGCACTAGAGGCCACCCTGTCTTTAGACTCTCTAATTTCATGCCAGCAGTAATAAATGCATGATGGTCAGACAAACTTCTGAGATGGGAACAGATCTGTGACTACATGCCAAAGGGTTCTAAAATTTTGTGAGGTTAATATCTTAAAACAAACATGTATGTTTCAAGAGAAAAATGACTAATGATGGAAAATCACAAACTCAAGTATCCAAGCAGAGTTGATCATGGTACTTCCCAAATATGGACCACAATGTTTGATCAAAGTGCCTGTGTAAAACACCACATAGTAACTAAAACTTCGAAAAGTGTATGTTAAGCACTATTTACAATATCTTAACGCTCTACAACATGACACAGAATGCCTAAACTGCATCATGTGATGTCTTTTACAGTTACTATCATAAATATACTATGCAAACACTAGATTGGAAGAGTCCTGCATCACATCCCTACCACAGATTAGCAACATGATGCTCAAAAATTATGCATGATTCCTAATTTTCAATCTACAAGTTGGATGAAAAAAATTAAAAAATATTTGTCCACCTGTTCAATACAACACACTGTCAAATTTGGAATGCTGGCCATAAAGACCCAGAATAAAATCACAAAAATGTACCTTCTAACTAAAACCTTTTCTTGGTTTTAGCCCCCAAGGCAGATACATCTAGCATACACACAATCAGCATAGTTTAAAACTGATTATATGTATTATGAACTGTCATATACACTCTCTTGTAATTTAATTTTTAGAGACAACATTAAACTGTAAATAAAATGATAAAAAAGAAACCAGAAAGCCATGTTAGTAACAAGCCCAAGACCATTCTGGAAATTAACAAGAACCAAATGAGTTCATTAATCACCTATATTTACTTCAGTTCATGACAATATAATATATACCAGCCCCAATTTAAAACACCTAGTAAAGGAGGATAAATGTTACAACTAGTTCCAGATCAACTTTCTATTCTACTTCTTGGCCATAAAAACAAGCAATCTGTAAGCCCCTCTCCATATTCATGAATTCACAGTGCATGATCTACTCATCAACCACCAGACAAAGGAAAAGAAAACCCAGACCTCACACAAATACTTGGCCACATCCATGCAGGCAGTAACCTCATGTAATTCAAAGCAATATATGCCAAAGAATGTTTCTTGCAATTTCTGGTGAAGCAGAACAAGAGACTTTTACTTCCCCCAGACATGCATGTAAAAATACTTGAAAAACTTGGCCATGGCCAACAATTTCCACAAATCCTTATACCAGTTCTAATACTACAAACATGATTTATATTAAACCCACCCACTTATACAGTTTATTCAATGAGACTCAGATCAGAAAATACTCAATGCTAAAATCAACTAATGGATTTGGGAAGATGCGGACATTAAAATCATCCACTGCTGTGAACAGAGTGACCTTTTAAATCTGCACTACAGTTCATGACCCACCACCAATGCAGACCACTAACACATCCAATTCTAAATTGAAGAATGGAAACACACACAAAATAAAAACTATGTACTGACAGCAAATACCTGTCAAAAGCTATCTAAAATAAATTTCCAGGAATAACAACCTGTTACGCCACGTTACTGATGATGGGCACCATACCTGTCACATGTTTTACCCAACAGTCCCCCACAATTAACACTATCCTCTTGGAGTATAATGCGTTCTTTCATCAAAGACCATAAAAAAACATAAAACTGCTACCTGCTGCTAAGATTTAAGGGCAAACTTCAAAACATCTCAGGGGCATAGTATGGGTGTTCAGAGAAACCAATCAAGTTTCAGAACCAAAACTAGTTGACAATGGTTAATCAATTACATCACTCTTGGGTTCACTGTATTCACTGCCTTCTATGTGCTTCCAGCAGACATCATAGCCGAGAGTGTTACCTCCATGTTGGCATCCTCTGATCAGCATGCGGCTCTTGCACATTTATTAAGGCATTACCATCCAAGCTTGTTATCAGTGGAGTCCAGACATCACAGAGCCAATTTATATGGTAAAATATAAAGAAAATTCCTTGTGCCTTGTGTTTGTCACTAAAAATTCTAGCCACATATCAAAGTATCAAGTCTCAAAGTTTCACTGCAGTTATGAATCTTTCAGCGGGAACTGTGCTGTAATTTCAATAATTTCAGGGGGGGGGGGGACTAGCCACATCATATTCAAATATGGTATGCCGTAGAAAAATTATATAGATCCATAATTTCAGCTACTGCAAAATCAACTGTTATGGGTTAGCTGCCTTATCTCCATAACTGCAAGCAGAAACAGTATTGAGTTTCATAGGAATAGACTCTTGTATATTCATGTACCTTCCTTTCCCAACACAGAACCACCCCACATGATACTAACATCATTTAACATCATTCGGCAACTTAAGTGGTATCATACTACAACTGCATATTCAGAAACAACTAAAATCCCATAATCATAACTCTGGAATTATTTAGCACTCTCTCTTCACTGTCATATAACATGTGACATTCCCTAGTTTGGCATTTCATGGTCTGTCACAATACACTGCACCACAGAAAAAAAGGCACATAAATGATATCCACTACGAACAAAACAGCATAACAAAAACTTTCAATGAAAGAAACAACATAGCAATTCAATTTAAAAGATAATGTGAATCAAACAACTACTGGTTCAATAATCTTTCTAGAGCATGAAGAAACTTGATAAAAATAAAAGAGTAATGAGAAAAAGCAATGTCTCTTTCACTGAAAGAATAACCAATAAATGTGTCTCAGTATAGAGCTACCAGTTTCCAAGGTATACTTGTTTTCAAGAGTAGGAATGTGCTGTGTGTATGGTTAAAGGTCTCAGAGGGTGGCATCTGTGAACGTAATAGATTCTAATGCTCAATATTTCCAAATCCCGGCACTACATCAAAATGTGATGCTTCCTTAAATCCCATAAATCCAACTCCAAAAGTTTCCAACCAATAAAATTCTCATTCTTTGCATGCCTACTAAAGCCAATAATTATCTGCCAGGTATGCAACCAGTGCTGTCGAGGAGCCATTGCCACCATATCCATAACAGCAGCCCCAAGATTTAACTTCCACTAGGAATATGTTGATAGTGAGCCCTCATCCCCCAAAGTCAGATGTAATAAGTACAACGCAGTAAAGCTTCAATGAAGCAAGTAGGTAAATCATTCATCAACACACTTTGCATAAATTGATCCAAACATGCCCACTGTCCATTCCCAACTGCAATGGTGTACAAAGAGAAAACACCCCACATGTTGATGAGAGAGTGTATAATCCTCAAAAATAGTATTTATTACACATACATATAAAACTTTACTAGCAGGTGAAGATGAAGGTTCAAGGGAAGATGACTGGACGACTAAATATCTGAAAAATCTTCACAAGTAAGTCAGTCAAGAGACATTTCTCATTATTTCAGTCATTTCTTCATTTAGAACATCTCTTGAAGTTCACAGAGAAATGGACCTTTAACTCACACAAGAACTTGTACACTGTTCTCTCTCTCTCTCTATGAACTTTCTGTAATATTTTATAAAAAACATATGGCATTTTCTCCTGTCTCACAAAACAACTTAGCACTGCTGCACTGTTCTGATAATTCACCACAATTTTCTTGGCAAACAAAAGTTCATAAAAAATCTTACAGTTCAGCCTTCATTACATGGCAAATAGCTTTACAGTAAAATCCTGATTAAAGTTTAACTGTTGATCGGTGAATCTGAACATTAAATTGTGAGAAATACTAAAGAGATGAAGCATAATGCCAAGACTGACTTGATATCACTGAAATTAACCACTTGTGTGAGGGAAAATCTCAAATCAAGGAGCATTATGCAGGAATTTCACTGTATCAGTTGTATATACATATCAAAACGTCTGTTTTACATGCATTAAGCAGTTCTGAAACTTAACAGAATGTGTACTCGTAACTATATAAACATACATACAACAGCCTCTCCCATTAGAAGAGCCTGTTCAAATTGTTTCCCGCAAAAAGGTAACACCATAAGAACAGTGAATTTATATCATGTTCACTTGTAAAATATTTCTCGCACAAAAAGACCATCTAAGAAGCAATTTTAAACATTACACATGAGAGGGATTTGAGGGACCTCAAGAGCCCCTATCAGTCTGGGACATACCACGTAGTCACTGAAAGTCAACTAACATGGAGCAGCAAGAAACCAGCATGAAACAGACTGCTTGCTGCCTCTTTCATTCTGGTTTCCTGCCCGGCTTATTCTTCAACCCTGAAGATGGAGACAAGTTCCTCTGAAACACCAGCTGACTACACGGACTACAAAGCATATCACAGCAGACAGAACTCTTCATTTTACCCCACTTATAAATTTTGTGTCAGATATGTATACACAGAAACAAATGATCACATTAACCAATATGCCACAGTGCTTAGCAGCCCTCAGTAGCTCTGTTTCTATCAATGGCATCAAAAAATATTTTCAACTTTTATAGTTCTAGGGAAAAGTGTAAGGGTGAAAAGAACATGACCCTTTGAAAGCCTTAAGAAAATCTATTATTTGGAATTAATACAAAGAGAAGGGGAAGTATAATTCAGATCGATGGAAGCTTCACGAGGACCTTCGAACGACAACTGATTATTTTAAATGCTCTAGATAGGTAACAGCAGAATCTGGTGTTTGCTGATCTTGTGCACACATGTCCACACACAGAGAGAAGCATGCACAACAGCTGATGTAATTTGTAATTAATCTATACAGTTCACAGCAAGCTCACCAGAGATGTAAACAACTGATAAAACATGCAGACCTTCTTTCTCACAGTAATCTGACTATATGTTCCATTAACTGCTTCAACAAATTACCTATACTCAGTCAATGCTGAACAGATGTCACACACCCTTCAGCACTTTTCTTTTCAGAACTATAGAATTCCTTTTTGAAGTTCTGATGGATTCCAATAACAGATATGTATGGTTGTATCACACGAGATATACCGATACAGAAAAGGCTGCCATAACATATTTCGCAACATTGAAAAACTATGAAGTTCAACATTAACATGTAGCATACAAACCAGACTACAACAATCAAAGTTTTATCACCTAAATTCTAGATGGCTTCTGGAAATGCAGGAAAAGAGCCCCCCCCTTAAGAACTCCGAATTATATTTTCTTCCAACAAAAATAAAAGGTTATATAAATAATGGAGATGGGAACAGTCCATATCTTGCATTTCATCCAATGTTATGAGAAGCATACTTGCACATCTGATAAAAACACTGCTTTACATTATACACAATACATCTCCTCTAGCTCAACAGAGTACCATCCGCTGAACAACTTTACATGCAAAATCTGTCACAAAATACAAGGTACGATAATTTAATTCCTGGAATGGCTGCAGCGTGTTGCTGGGGTGCTGAGTCAGGCAAACTCGTGTACCAAAGTACGTTCGGACATGTTTCAACTTGCGTTTACATGTGCCACAGACCAAATATGTTGTTCCCAAGCAGCAGAGGAAGTAGTGCATGTCTGTGGTATAGTCGGCAGAAAAATGAGTGACAAGAATCTGGAGCAGCAGATAAATATCACATTTTGTGTCAAGACTGTTAAAAGTACTAGTGAAACATTAGCCCTATTAAGTGCCTTACAGTGAATACGCTATGAAGAAATAAGAGTGTTTTTGAATGGCACAAGCGGTTGAAGGAAGGACAAGATGTGCGAGATGACCCCAAAAGTGTTTCTCCGATCACAAGGGGATAGTTCACTATGAATTCATTGCACAAGGAATCAACAGTGTTATTTGGAAGTGCTGAAAAAGTTATGGGAAAAGACCAGAACTCTAGCCTGACAAGTAGATTCTCCACCATAACAATGCCCCGGTGGATGATATATTAAGACTTCACAAGTAATGAACCATCCACCTTATTCACATTAATTAGCCCCTCGCGATTTTTGACTCTTTTCAAAATTAAAAAATGCCCTGAAGGGACAAAGATTTGCCGACATTCCTGGTATTCAATGCAACATGACGTTACTGCGAGCTATTCTGGAAAACAATTCTCAAGACCAAATCCAGCAGTGGCGCCATCGTTTCATGAAATGCATAGCTTCACAAGGAGAGTATTTCAAACACAACGGCAGCCGCCAGAGCACAGGTAAGCAAATTTTGCTTTCACATGGCCATTCTTGGAATTAAATTGTTGTGCCTTGTACATATACAAGAAATCATACTGGCTGATAAAACTGTCTTGTTTAACACAATAAATAAGCAGTCTATATAACCCCCACCCTGCATTGCTCCACATCCCTAAAATGCATGAGGGCAGCATGGCTCGTCGAAGCACAAAATTTGTGAATTACCTTATTCATTTTTTATGTCAATACATGTGCCAATGGTTATCATAAATATGGTTGCATAGTACTGAGCAGAACCCTCCCACCCACCAGTAAACAGCTGTGTAGTATTTATTTTCAACTTGAACATGGTAAGAATCATGCAATGTAGAAATGAAACAGTTCACAGGAACCAACAGCATAGTGATGACCTGGATATAAGGAGAAAATAAACACTAAAAGAATATCATTTTCCTTTCATAGAGGTTAATTTAAATTTGCTGAAAATTAAAAATGAGAGCATAAGAAACAATGTTTTATGTGACTAACAGTATGTGCCATGAAACTGTTAAGAGGAAAAGGATTATATTCATATATCGGAATAAAAATCCTAACTTCCATGAATATTATTCACAGACATCTCCAGATGCTATCACATACTGTTAGGTGAACACCTGGCTGAATATGAGTCGGCATAATGCCAAATCAATACAAGTCTTGAAGACACATCTTCATGCAGTCATTCCTGTATAATTACTCGTTTTGTTTAAAATTGACAACGCATAATATTAAAAGTAAATAACTGTAGAAGTCCAATATAACAAAAATATGTTTTCATGCAAGTCATGTGGCTGGATGAGTCAACTTGGTTGACAGTGTGCAGATGTGAAGCAGATCAGTGCTTAGTGCAGAGACTCTTGCAACAATTATCGCACACTTCCAAGCACTACCAGCATACTGAGTTACTGTCACCCACTTCTGCCTTCCAACTGCCTTCTCTCGGAGCCCAATTTACATGCTCTTCCTAGGTAGATGGCACAGAACCAGTATCAGTAGCTGCCCTATGAGGAATCACAGGACAGACTCTGTCCTACATACATGTCAACTAAAGTCTGTAGAGCCACAAGTGAATTATTTAGTTTCAATGAAATATATGAAAAATGTACTTAATACCTTCAAACAGCCTGTACCATAAAATGCAGATGAACAGGAAATCCCAGTAACTTTTACCATAAGATTTACACCCTGGGAAAGTTTCTAATATAAACAAGGATTCATGTGCATTCAAACCATCAGCTGTTGATTCTTGTCCATCAACCTTTACTGATTCCCAGCCACAAGGCAGGAAAACTTCATGTTGTGTAAGCTGTCTGTTCTTGCAAGACTAAGAGTACAGAATCCTTGGTACCAGCATCTCCCAGAACACATAAACTTGGTTATAACAGTGAGATGTTATACAGGTTTTGTGATTTAGAAGCAATGAGTGATATGGTATATTTTTATTACAAGTTCCCAAGTAATGGTGTATGAAGGGGGGAGGGGGTGCAAAGTGAAGCCGAAATCTCTTAAGTTCAATTCTGAATACAACTGCAATTTGGCACCTCACAATACAGATGCTAGGTTTCTTTAAGTGACAGTTTTGTGTTATCAACTTCGCAGCGCATTACAGATTAATTATTGAGACCCTTACATAAACTACATGTTCTCACTGTTTGCAATTAAATAAATATCTGTTTACTGATTTTTGGAGTGGTTCATATTTACAGAGGTTTTGAATTAATAAATATGTCAGTTTTTCGCATCTTTGGATTCTCGTTATAATGGACTTCCACTGCAAACTGTTTATTCATTTCCTACCAAGACCTCTACCAATGCATTCTGCTTTCAAATGAGCCCTCATGTTCTGTGAATGGGTCAATCTGTAAATGATAGGTCATCTCCTTCAGCAGAAGATCACGTGGCATGCAAGAAACGTCTACGAAAGTGACACTTGCAAAGACTACTCCAGTATCAGCTGCTTCAGCAGCTACAAGATTTACTCCAGTTCTACAATGACTGCCAAGACTTCAACAATGCTTTTTTCCACTTCTAATGAATGGAATTAAGTACAGAAAAATCTTGTAGTGTAAATTAACAGTGAACTCCAAAACTCCGAGCAACAAACAGAAATGGTATGACTTCATTTCTGGCTCACACCATTGTGTCTCCTATATTTCCTTACAACTTTCCCAGTCACAGCTATAAATTACTAAACAAACTGCACTCCATTAACAAACCTAAATTTAATAAGAGTTAGATTTAACCCTATGGCAAAGACGCTACTCTATCATTAAAGTCTGCTAAATCAATACATTGAAATCTGAATCTCCAGAATTATATTAAATAAAAGTTACAAGAGCATATTTCCATTACGAATCTCTTATACTAATATTTTCTATGTCAAACTTTAGAACACTTAACCCTCTTATATAACTGTCAACTGTTCAGACAAAGCTCACTAATGCATTTAATGCATCTGACAGCATGTAAATCAAAAACAGATTAAAATCTAAGATGAATCCCACAAAACTATTTCAATATCTTCGGAGGTAAGAAGAGAAACGTTCAAAATCAATATCCTTTGCACTTGTAATGTAACTAAACCAAAACAATGGAAGAACAAACTTTGGAACGGTCTCTGCACTGTCACCTTCACACTCAAATTGAAAGCAAGACACACATGCCCATCTTTTAATAATAAAGTTGTAAAATATAAGACAAAGACCTGGTAAAAGAATTCATATTTTTAGTAGTAAAAATATTTAATATTTAGTACATTACCGGTGGAATTGATCCTGGTCCAGCACCTGAAGAAGAGAAATATGGTTTTGTCATACAAAGAAATGGAAAGAAGTCCTTACAACTTTGAGCTCAATAGTAGATGCTACATTATCGCTATGTTCAAACTGTAATTACATCATCAATTTTGTCACTAGCATAACAGAAAGTGGTTTTACAATGAAAATCTTTAGCTAAGGAAAATCAACATTTTGGTTCCCTCAAATTCCCATATTCATTCTACAAATGCAAAAAATAAATAAAAATTGTTTCACCAATGAGAATGGCTGGTAGAAACTTTGGTACTGACCTCCAACAGCATCATAATCTCGAATGACTGGGTCTGCAACAGGGGAGTCATAACCAGCTGGAGTCTGTCGTAATGCCTGCTCCTGCTGATCCAACAAACTGCTTAACTGATGAGCCTTAAATAAAATTCAAAACCTCAATGCTGGCTGCCTGACCTACAAATAAAAACTAGCAACTCTCATATGATGGCTGGCATTGCATGAAATCAATGGATTCACTATGGCTGAATAACCTCTGAACAGAAACCATTTAAATTTTAGTCCATAAGCACATGTCTTACCAAAAATTTTTGTGCATAATTTCACATTCATAATTATTTAATTACAGCTTTTGACCTATGCAATATTATACATACATCCTCAATGAACATCTATGCCACAAATACACTGTATGATGCACATACTACAATTTCAAGGAAAAAAAAAGTAAAGGTATCCCTGTAAAAGGCCATGGAGGCCCATAGGGTTGTGAGATGTTGAGGTTCCCACATTTTCTAGACAACTGGCTCACAGATGGCGGTAAGGTTGTCAGCCTTACGCACCAGCCACCCTTTACCCCCCCCAAGAACATTCCAAGAATATTCCTGATACTCGTTTCTGTTAGAGGCTGAGTTGACCCCAGGGCCATAGTGTAGCTGGAAGGATTAGGTCGATTGAAAAAATCCAATGACCTCATCAGGACTTGTACCTGCAACCTTCCGGCTTGTAGCAGTGCCTCAACCAACTACGCTACCATGTGCCAAGTTCATAATTTATTCCAATAAACCTTTTGACCTATGTGATGTTATATGTACATCCTCATGGAATATCATACACTACAAGTACACTGTAGAATGACGCAAACAAAAATACCAAACTCGGTGACCTAAGTCCGCAAGCGAACTATACCAACCCGAGTGACTGCCTCTTGTTGGCAAAGTTAGTGCCAACTTTGCATATACTGTAATTTTTAAACAAACATTAACAAAACTCTGGTATACAATGTAAGTGGAAACTCCCACTTTAATTCCACTGTAGTTCTCCCATTTAAACTGAAATACAGGGTTTTCTATAATACCATCAGAGGTAGTATGTGGTGGCCATACGGTACTTCCCGGATAGGTTTGTTTTTTGAAGTATAGACATTAGGCCCATAGGTGCATTAAAATTATCTGAGTAACAAATTCTCAATTAATTTTTCCCACCTTAGAAGTTCAGTCAGACTTTTTAATAAAATTTCCCACTTCACATTTACTCTTCACAGACTATTTTTCACACAAAGAATACACATTCCACATACCTTTAAGCAACAAAGTCACTTAAGCATAATCATAAAAATACACCGATAGTACAAGGTGTGGCAATAAAGAACCCGGATTACTTTTATGACTCATTTCCGGCCACGTCATTGACGAAGAGGAGGGTAGGGCATTGACCCTTGGACTTCCCTCTACCGTCACACAAAGTTTCATTCACGTGCATCGGTTAGTCTGGCCGCGACCATTGTTAGAAGCGGATCGTGTTTCTGAGCTCCGTCGGAATAATGCTGAGTGCTAATGCAGAACAACGTGCTAACATCAAATTCCTCACAAAACTTGGAAAATCTGCCACTGAAACTTACAATTTGTTGACAGAAGTATATGGTGATCAGTGTCTATCTCGCACGCAAGTTTTCGAGTGGTTTAAGAAGTTTATGGAGGGTAGGAAAAACGTCGGGAACGATCCAAAATCGGGCCGTCCTCCCACTGCGAAAACTCCAGAGAATGTGGAGAAGGTCGCTAGAATTGTTCGAAGAGATCGTCGACTGAGCATTCGAGCAATTTCTGAACTTACGAACATCAATAAGGAAAGTGTTAGACAGATTTTGCACGACGATCTGGGCATGAAAAAGGTGTGTGCTAAAGTGGTGCCAAAAATCCTTACCCCCCAGCAAAAGGAACATCGAGTGAATTGCTGTGTTGACACTCTTGAAAACATTGAAAATGATCCTGATTTCTTCCAAAACGTAATTACGTGTGACGAAACTTGGATTCTTCAATATGATCCAGAGACTAAGCGACAATCCATGCATTGGAAGAGCCCCAAATCCCCTAGGAAGAAGAAAGCGCGCATGAGCAAGTCCAAATTCAAAGCAATGATGATTGTTTTTTTCGATATCCGGGGGGTAATCTACATTGATTGGGTGCCTGAAGGTCAGACTGTCAATCAGGTTTATTATAAAAATGTTTTGACGTACCTCCGTGAACGTGTGCGACGAAGGAGACCAGACATGTGGAAGAATGCCTCATGGGTTCTTCATCACGACAACGCGCCAGCACACAACGCGCTATCTGTGAAGAGGTATTTGGCAAAAAACAACATTCCAGTGATGGAACATCCACCGTATTCTCCGGACCTAGCACCGTGCGACTTTTTTCTCTTCCCAAAAATCAAGTCTGCGCTGAAAGGGACCAGGTTCGAGTCCGTGGATGCAGTGAAAGCAAAAGCGACGCAACTCTTGAAGAGCATAACACAAGATGACCTGCAGCACTGCTTCCAACAGTGGAAAATTCGCATGGAGCGGTGTAGGGATCGGGGAGGGGACTACATTGAAGGGGATAACATTTCAACTGTCTGATTTTTTTTTAATAAAGGGTTAGAGCATGAATCCGGTTTCTTTATTGCCACACCTTGTAGTCTACATTGAGTGGTTGCAGGTGAAGAACATAACTTCAGCATAATAGTCTGTTAACTGGCCATAGCACATGTCTGTTTTCCACATCAGTCTTCCTTTCAGTCTATTCTGGGTTATTCTGCTTCGTTTACCATGTTGGATCAATGCTTAACCTACACTAAGCATAAATAGCACAGGGTTTAAGAGTCTTTGTATCAAGCTTTTAACAAGACTTGTTTAATAAAGTTAAAATATGGCTGTGAATGGTATAAAGTGGAAAGCAGTTGACTTTCCAGCTCATTTTCATAACTTCCCCTCCATTTCCTTTCAACATCCTCGAAGTGCCACCCATATTTACTAAGTAGAAATTGGTTTGCCTTGAAACATGTTATGCGAAGCAGCAGCACAATGAAAAGTGAAGTGTGCAAATGATCACCAGAAGAAGCTATGAGTCAAGAGGGGAGGCAGGGTGGACATGTGACAGAAATAGTATAGTAACACAAATGTGCAACAATCTCTTATCATGAAGGTATGACTGACTTCCCTTAAGTCATCCTGCCCACTTCCAAAGCTTGAATGGCGGGTTCTATGCACTATTACAAAAGAGCCACTGAATGCTGGTCTAATCTACACAGCACCACATCTCAGAAAATGGCATTCTTCATACATAATATATAAATCAGCAAGCAGATAGTAGTACATGCCAATTACTTATAATCAAAAATGTATGCTCAAAGCAGAGGGTTAAATCACATTTAATTTGCTCTTGAAATGAGTCTACGAATAGGGGTACTATATAAATGTGGTAAATGGTGGGGGGCAGTAACCTACACATAAATACTTACAATCCTCGGCCACATAACAACTTTCAAAACCATATGCTTGAAGCATGGGGTTAAATCACATTTAATTTGCTCCTGAAATGAGTCTACAAATAGGGGTGCTATGTGAAAAGTAAATGGTGGAGGGCAGTAACCTATGTATGAATACTTAACATACTTTTGACTACATTATATCTTTCCTATAAATTCTGTCAACAGTGAGTGACTTTCACTCTGCTATTTTGTCACTACAGTCATTTCTGGGCATTAAATACAATTTACACTTGCAAACTTTACTTTTGAACGAGTATTCATTTGAAGTGAACAAATTCTCATAGAAAGCAATCTGAAAATATGATCAATTTGTGTGTGTGTGGATAAAATAACAATATATTTAAAATGATATAATTAAAATGAAAATTATACAATACTAACAAAGGTTGCTTCACTTTTCCCAGATTACAAAGGATCTCCATAATGTTCATAAAATTTGCAACCTGAAGACTTGCAGATAAATCAAACGAGCCTTACCTGCATAAAAAGTGTGTTTTCTTGCTGACGGCGACGCATCTCTTCTTCCTGGTGGTGCATTCGCAGTTGCATTTCCTCCTGCTGGCGACGCATACGTTCTTCATCAGCCAATCGCTGCTCTTCAGCCTGACGTTCCTTCATTTCCCACTCCCGTTTCTGACGCTCACGATCAAGCTCACGCTGTCGTAATTCTATAATGAGAATATACAACATTAAAAATAAGACTACAACTAGAAGTTTCTACACTTTATGGGACAGTACAGTATTCCTGTACGGTGGAAAGCTCAGATTATATCAGCCACAAAATTCTAATCACCATCTTCATACGGTAATTCCTCATTTAGTTCATCATGACGACCACCACAGAAATAGAGCCTACTCGAGTTCATTTTATCATATGTTAACAACACACACCATATTTATACACACAAAGGTCGCATGTATTTCAGTCTGTGAAATAAGTAATCAGATTTCTCATGTTCTATGGCAACTATAAGTGGAATGACAATTTGCATGATGATAAAACATGAAGAGCAAAAAATGAATAAATAAAACACTTTCAAACAGAAGTGTCATTTACACAGATGTAAATGTGTTATGTATATGAGATAAGACACACAGAAATCCAAATTCAGTAAGAACTTACGTTCTCTGAGAATTTCAGTCTCATGCTCATAGCGAGCATATTCCATCTGAGCCTCCAGTTTCTCTTCCTCCATCTTCATTTCACGTTCTAAAGCTTCTTCCTTTTGCTTGTATAATTCATAAAGCTGTTTCCAACGGGTTCCATATTCATATTCAAAACTCCCAGGTGACGCAAACCGAGGACCAACCTGGAAGCAATATTTATGTGATTAACCACATACAAGTAAATGTAAGGTAACATAACCAATGGAAGATGCGCTTTTACAATTAACTGTCAGAAATGTTACAATCCAAATAATTTTGCTCTCAAACCTAACACTTACTTCTCGTGCTTTGTAGTATTCAGGATTCTTCTTTGGCAGACTCTTCTCAGCATAGCCATCTATATCATCTAGCTGCTCAAACGGTTCCAGCACAACTGGACGAAGGGAACTAAAAATTGTAATAAAAACAGAATATTCCAAAGGACTATTCCATAATTATTGCCTGGAAACTTAATTCACACATTTACATTCAGGTCATAAGGATATTCTGATCATCCATTCCTTCATACACTTAGTTTCTGTAATATCTGTTTGTGATATGCAAGCCTCAAAAACTGAGAATGCATCTTTGCATGAACTTTGAATAATTCCAACAGCTTAAACATGTATATTAAATTAACAGACTGTGAAAGAGGTAAAGATTTGGCTAATTTATGTATTTTGGTGAAATGTCCTGAAACTAATACTATATTAAATTCAGTTATTTGTTAGAAATCCCTCATACCAAAAATTCATTACATACAAAGCACATTCACTTACGCCGTCAGGAAAAAGCATCCTTCTGTACATCGCCGTAATGCCATCTGTGCTCCTGGTTTTCTAGCAAATTCAATAATGCCTTCTCCCATTGACTTTCCACGTTCATCAACAATAATGACTGCTCGTTCAATCTGAAAATGACAAGTACTTACAATTATGAACCACTGTTATCCTAGTGTTAACCTTTTGACGTGGTCATTTAAATTCCGCGGCCGCGGCTCCTGCGGTAATATATTCAGCCGGCCATTTAAATTTTGCTCGAAAATTATTTATTCATCATTGTTCTTAAATTCTATGAGATAGGAACATGAAACTTTCACTAAAATGATCTTAAAAGGTGGTTTTATAACCTTACCTTATAATATGAACCCCCTTTATATCTTCAATGGAAGCATGTTATTTAGTATTTGAGCAGAGAATGGTACGCCTTGAAGGATGAAACTTTCACTAAAATGATCTTAAAAGTTGGTTTTATAACCTTGCCTTATAATATGAGCACCCGGTATCTCGGCTATGTAAGCAGGTGACGCCTTGAAGCATTAGTCTAAACACAGAGCTGGCTCTCGAAACGACCACCAAGGTCAGTACGATAAAATGGCGTCAACTGGAGCGATAATGAGTACTTTTCCCTCCCCCACACACATCCGTATCGTCTCAGGGGGTGACCACAGTGTTCTGCCTTAAATTGTGGCGTATTTCTAAGAAATGGGTGCTATGTACTGTGCGAAAGCAATCGATTTTACGAGAATAACATTTTGGACAACCCTCTTCTAAGAATTCCAATGGAATGTGTTTGTGTGGCCAGCTCAGGGCAATATGATATTATATACAACAGCACACATCACCTCTCTGGTGTTTATTACTTCACAAGCAAAGCAAATACGCCATTGAGTGACGAAACCGCTACAAGAAGCAACACGAATTTGCTGCAAGACAGGCATATGTAACGATGACTTATCTCAGCTAAACTCGTTGGCTTAGTATACTCTGTTCTTGTGACAACAGGCCAGCGAAAAATCCAACAATCTACAGCAAAACCATCAATTATTATGGGCGTTATAACATAGGTGTGCAGCTGGACGAAACATACACGCCGAACCCCCCCAGACGATTTAAATCCCTGACGAAACATACACGACGAACCACGGCAACGGGTTAAGAACTCGCACGGAGCAAAAATATTACGTTCTATATACTATGAATAAAAACTTGCACATTTTTAGATGAGGCTGCACATACCATTTTAACCAATTACAGGATGATTACTGTATTCTTCAATTGAAATTATTCATAAGAAAAATATGCTAAAAAATGTAATTCAACCAATCATGCAGCATTACATCTGGAGAACATGTGGAAGCAAGACACACTTAACACACAGATTCCTTGATTCTTGTGCACTGTGTATCCTGCTAATTTGAAATTAATGGACATCAGGCATGCAATGCAGACTAGCAAACCCATGGCACCCAAGAACAATATGGACATTTAGTCATCACTACAGTCATTCCCATGGGTGGCTACGGGCACAGTGAAACTTCTTTCAGGACATTTTCATTCCCCTCCACCCAGCAAAAGGTCTGAAATAAAAATACTACTTTTCAGACCACATGTCTACCTGCTAGATCTGCTACATATGAATATGATGTGACAACACAGTACTGATATTCATGCCTACAGACTCAACATGATTTATATGTGCACGGACAAGAAAACTTCACAAAATTTTGACTAACATTATTTTCATGAAAATTATGATTAAGTGTTGAATGTGATGTGGCAAACAGCACATTAAAAAAAAACAGAACCTCAAAGTTGACAAACTTAGATGCACTCCTTGAACATATTTGACTTCAAATTCATGCCATATAATGGCAATTAAAGCAATGATAATATATATTTTCAGAGTATGTGGTACTCTTGGAAACAAGAATAAGCACACAGCACAGCATCAAAGGAGCACATCATAACATTATTTTTATGAAATACATGTCATCTGATTATGAAACACATCAACTAGTAGTTTGAAATGTAACCAGAAAATGGGAGATCATGTACTTGTCACTCTCTTTGATTTGTACCACAGAAGATGAGCAAATAATCCTCTTAATCTAAAATGATGTATGTAATTACTGCGAAAGTCTTCAAATTATATAAGGGAACAACAGCTGTATCATATTGTAATGTGTCTTGCTACTGATGACGCTGTTTGGATTGTTAATTGGTTTATTTAACCTACCAGTCTTGGCTACAATTAATTATAACACTGTTGCGGGTTTACACAATTTACAAACACTACACACAAATCTCTTCACACTGTCCTCAATAGTCTACACGCATTCACGGTACAATATGGGAGCTATACCAGTGTCACTGTATTACACACTCCCAATAACTTCTCACACTATCGGTATTCTTTCCGCTACAACTGAACTCAGCGACTGTTCCAACTCAACTGTCTTTGGCGGCTGCTACATTTTAACTGTCTCCGGCAGCGGCTATATTTCAACTGTCACTCTTGATCACACATTACTCTCACATACTGCTCACCCAGCATTTCGTCGCATGTTACGTCACAGTAGGCGGCGCTGCCACGTGACCGTGGGGGAGGGGGAGGAGTGTTGACTGGCCTGTTACCAGAGCAATGGTAGCTCCGACGCTGCCACGTCACCACTGGCGGGGTAGGGGATGTCCTCCATAGCGCAATACGTCACAATATAAATTAAATGCACAGCGAGGGAGAGAGCAAGAGACAGAAGAGAAGCTGCTGACAGGAATTCAACTCACCTCCCCAAACACTGAGAATGCCTTCTCAAGAAGCTCATTGCTCACCCATGGAGTTAAATTCTTCACTTTCACTGCTGCACTGTGAGGAGCAAAGCGAACCTTCAATGCTCTGCCTTTTCTCATCTGACCATCCAACTCTCTCTTCGCTTTCTCTGCATTAGCACGGTAATCCTGAAAAGATAAGGATGACTGATGGTTCATTCACACAGATGCAAAATAGTTAACCCTGATGTACTGTTACTTCTGATATTTTCACTGCACATATAAAACGAGGCATTCTGTACACTTCCCAAAGTTCCTTCAAAATCTGTCAAGAGCTCAAAGACATATCCAAAATTCACGTGCATGAGTCTAGAATTTTTGGGCTGAATTTGGAGGGGCCGTCGATGAGGACTTCACAAATATTTACTTTTGATTTGCATACAGCATTCAAACTACGAGACTAATCAGAGTTACAATGGTTGGCAAGGCTAGCACAAATCAATCTGCCACCAAAATCTTGTTACAGTCAATGGCCCTTCTTACTCTTCTGGAGCAAAGATTTTTAGGTTATGTTCATATTCATAAAGGTCCTAACAGGGTTGAATTTGTGGGTATATCTCTTTCTGACCACTGTGAAAAAGGCAGTGGCTCTAGAACGATTTTTAAATACAACGATTTGTGAAAACATTTCACTGAAAAAGGACCTAACAACAAGAGGGTAAATAAGCAATACAATTTAGTGCATTGTGCAGGACAAGTGTTACAAATTACGATTACAGTGAAAAAAAATTGGTCTAGCAGAGAAAATTTCTCATCCTAATTCTCAACATTTTTCAAATTCTCTTGAACTAAAAAGTACATAATTATATATATATATAATATAAACCTTCAAGAAAAATGTTGTTAAAGTGAATAGTACACATTGACAAATATATACTTTTATCAAAATCTATGAAAGGATTGAATGTACAAACTAAACCACAACTAAAGTACAATGCTTTATTGAAGTCCTTCGTAACATAACAGGATGCACAAAATGAAAATTACAACTAAAGTAGTTTGGGTACTGCTTGGAGTGGGTGGGCATGAGTTATTAATAAATGTTTTAAAGCACAAAAATGATAGGCATTCAATGCTTACTCTTGTAATACGAAGCTCAGATACGTATATAGCCGCAAAGGTTTAATCACCAACATCAGGCGGTAATTCCTATTTTTTCTTCACTGCTTGTATTCAACAGATTGTACACTTTTACAAGTACCATGCCACATTTAAAAGCAAGACGTATGACACAATCACTTACCAATCTAATAAAAGCGAAGTTTTTTTCTTTATTCACAAAAAGCTCAGCAGTCTCACCATAAGGCTGGAACAGCTGGGTAATCTCATCTTCTGTTACATCACCTGTCAAGTTACCAATGTACAAGCGGCATCGGCCAGTGAATTTCTTCTCACGTGTATCTTGAGGGGGAAGATCATGTGTTGGTGCAGAAAGGCCAGCCAGTCTTTCATTTAAACGATCCTGTCAAATGAAGCAAGTACATCTACTATTAAATTTATGATATGAAGATGAAGAATGTTAACCACATGAAACATCCCATGTGATGAATAGGGATGTCTCTTTTTTTCTCCAAATGTAAATGAAGCCTCTTTCCTGTAGCCATTTTTGTTCCATCAACTGCAGAAAACATAGAGCAATTGCAAACCATCACCATAAACTAAAAAATGGTTATATGATTTTTCATAATTCTGCCCCTTAAAACCTACAAGAACTAGCAGAATACTGCCATGTTTGATGAGTATGATCTTCTGTAGTCAAAGACTAGTGGTCTGAAACACTTTATACAAATTTCTGAAATTATACATGGACTAATGAGGGCATAATGAACACTTCTGCATCCAATTTTTGAGAAAGCACTGTATTATTATTTTGCAGGGTTGCAAACTCACCTACAAGCCATGTGCCATAATTTAATTACCTCTGCATGAATATTACATGCCACTGCCATATATGTCCTGCCAAAGGAACTAGTAACTACAAGAACTGAAATGAACACAGTCACCACACTCACAACAGGCATAAGATTCAAGTGACTGACTTGATCAGCCTCAGCCAATAAGTACCAGGGTGCTAACATTCTGATAAAAGTGTCTCCCGACAACTGTTTGACCGTGATGAATAGCATGAAATGACAATTTCATAATGGAGACAGTAAACAAAGAAGCTCGAGATGAAAAGGTGTTTCTCATTGAAGGATTAGCTGCCCACTTGATAGCACTAAGTTATACAGAACAACAGGAAGAAGCAACACCATCTGATGTTTTGCTTCTGAAAAGATGGCACGATTTTGTAGAAAATAAGCCACTGCAATTTCAATAGTAACCAAACCACATATTTTTTTACACTCAAATAGCATAAAGCATTTTGATTTTTCATCATGTAATATGTATACTATCATTAACAAAATCATATACAATATAAACTGTCTTCCTTTGGAGTGGGTGAAGGTATATATTCCAAGCTGTCCAAGTTTTTTCATACTTCAAGGCAATCTCAGTTCCATTCAATTTGAAATGCAAACATCTGTAGACATGGTTGAGATGGCATCATAATTATCCACTGAAATAATGTGTGAAGTCTCCATAGCATCTGCAAGTGCCAGCCTCTGTATACCTCTCGCTTCAAGCCTTAACACTTAAAGCCTGCACCACAGCAGGTGCATGGCTTGCACACCCACCTCTTGAAATGTTTTCATGTTATAACAATAACAAATGACAATATTTGGGTGCATGATCCACCATTAACAGCAGCAAAGACCATAAATTTTTCAGCCCAAAATGACTGAAACGTATTAATTCCCAAATGAAAGTTCCAATCCATTTCTTGGGGCAACCTAATTCCAGAGTCTCCAAAATGTGACAAAACATGCAGTATGTAAACCTAGCCTTTAATACAATATACATGGACAAATCTATTTCCATGTTATACTGCAGCAAAAATAAAACCTAGAAACAGATTCCAGCAGCAGTCCTGATGTTAAAGGTCTTTCTGAAGTAAAAAAGCAAATATACCACTCTCACTGAAAATGTAGAACACATATTTGATGGCATATGGTCATGTAATACATTTATAAGAAATGTATAATAAAATCAAACCTGATTTTCATAATGTAATTTATTTAAATACAAGCTATAAAAATTATGCCTTTTTTTTTACACCATAATCCTTCCAGACCATTTATTTCTGTAAGTAGTTTTCTTCACCGCTCATGTCCCATCAGTTGGCACATAGGACCAAAAAGGGTTAAGAGTTATCAGTGGAATTTTACAAAGCGAAGTGTTCTCTCTGGGAAACACTTAACTAATACACACAAAGCCTACTAAACAGTATCACAACTCAATTCATAGACAGATGTGGCTGCAGCAAATGTGTTGACATAAGTGGATGTCCAGACAAGTTTACAGCTCATCCCACTGCTTCAGTTGTTTTGCATCAGCATTCAGTCAGCATTTTTCTTCACTCACCTATTCACTGATGCCAAGAGAGTGAGGAAACAAAGTGTACAATGTATACATGTACATTTTTCTAAAAGACTAGAAAGATCAACCAATGTAATTGGTGATACAACAATATGCCAAATGTTTTTTGGGTGCTTCCAATTTTAAAGATGAATGAATGGTGAAAATGACAATACCCCTCTATGCTTTAACTCAATCACATCTGTAACCACATAAATGTGGAGAATCCACATCTGTAACCACATAAATGTGGAGAATCCCCATCAAAGTGTCGCGAAACAGGTGAAGATTTACATACGCGAGAGATTCATTCACAATAGTTTTTCATTAAGTTACAAAAGTTTTCTTTGCATTACCACAACCTTCTATGATACTTGGACACAATATATTGACATCATTGAACAGTTTCAAACCAGTATTAACATATACCATAGTTAATCGTTTTTCTTAATTCTGGTAAAAAAGTGCTAGCAATAGCCATTGCACAGAAAAATGGTTCATGATGTTAACAGGTGAAACCAACAGAAAGTGTGAAACAATATTATAAGTGAATAATTTCATGGAAAAAGGCAGTGTGTTAACTATTCATGAACTGCCCATACCGAGAAATTTCATTCCTATTGGAATGCTTTAGGAATTAGAATTCAAGTGGTAGTACAGTGCACAAGAAATATCATATTTTCTGATGTAAATGCACATGGTCCTTGGCCCCACATGTTTTAACACAGGCATAGCTCTGCCTTCACTTGGTTCACTGTTATTCCTATTCTTTTGTCCCTTTTATCTCACTACCTGCCTTCACTTGGTTACCTATTCCTGATCTTTATGTTCCTTTTTATTTCATCACTAAAAGTAGTTCTTGGTCCTCAAAACATGCTACTTCAACAATTCTCCCCAGCAGAAAAGGCCCCTTAGTACAAACTACCCACTGTAAATATGTACATACAGGTATCCATGGAAGGTGGGGGACTATGTGGAAAAGTGTTTACACAGGATATGATCTCACCATTCTGTATCTTAAAGTTCCAAGTTTGGTTTATGTTAATATTAGTCGTCATGCATGTGCATCCCCTTTAATACTATAAGTCATGGTGATGGCTTGGCAGAAGGTGGATTGCATTTTGTGGCTCGTGGAGCTGAAATCTGTTATAAGCATCTGGTATTAAGTTTTGGTCAGTGCATGCAAGTTCAGAACAAAGCTACAATTCCATTACGAAGTGGGATGGACAATGGACAGTGACAAAAAGTGTTGAAAATCAGAAACTGCCACGTTGTCTGACGACATCCAGCAAATACAAAGAGCATGAGTATACCTCAGTGCTTCCTAACAATGGCCACTATCTTGGCTTTCAGCTCTCACGTTACATCATAAATGGACATAACTGCAGAATGTGTAGTCAACCACCTCAAGAGATCAAATATCAGAGGCGCATGCCCAGGGAATGATTGCATTATTGGATCTTCTTTCTTTCAGCAAACAATTCTCACAAGCCAGTAACACCTGGACAATGTCCATCAGTTTTTAAGCAAATGCTTTCTGAACAAGTGAAACTGAAGAGGTAGTTTCCTTGCATGGCCCCCAAGATCACCAGACATAACAAGACTGGACCTTTTCCTCTGGGTCATGTGAAGAATATCTATAGGGGAGAATTACATACTTGCAAACTCTGCAACATCAAACAGCAGAGGCAACTGCAACACTGATCCTTGTGCAGACATGGCATGAGATCAAACATTTTCAACATGTGCCAAGCAAATAATGGTGCTCACACTGAAACTTGGTAATAGAAAGAAAAATGTTGAATTTTGTACTTCTTCTGCATAATAAATATTTTTCCCAGTATAATTTTTTTCCTTTTTCACACCTTTCTCAAACACCCTACATATGACTGCTCTGCAATTTTAAGTTTCAGTTTGCTTTCCTCACTTATGAAGACTGGGAATTACATCTTGCTTCACATTATCATGAAGTCTTTATATATTCAGAAAATATTCCTACTACATTACTCAGGCATAAATTACCAAGAGAACTGACTTTCATATGCCTACACCTTCAGCCTGTCAAAAAAAGAGAGAGAGAGAGAGACACCAAATGCCATTGAAAGGCAAAAATTTATCTTCCTCACACATATGCATGCTATGTGCCTTTTGAGAATTTATTCCAGTTTGGTGAGATTAGGTGAAGCAGCAATACCTAAGTACCTTGATGTGTTCACGGAGACTGGTGAAATTACATGCATCATCACCATTTGAACACACTTCAGAAGGAATATGAAAATTAATGGCTAAATTTTACTTGTGAAAGCATGCTACATCAATTATCAAACAAGGCCCATATATTTCAATACTATAAATTTATTATAATTGTCTTACACGTGTTACTGACAGGTTCTAAAATAATGCTAATTCCTACAGAGTTCTGAAGCAAAAAAAAAAAAAAAATTTAAAAATGTTAGGCTACAGACACAAAAGACATGAAGTCTTAGGTGCTTACATCCTGGTTGCGCATGCCCCAGTCTTCACGTGCCCCAGCTCCACCACGAAAGCGGTTCCCTCTGCCTCGGCCACTACCAGCAGCCCCTCGGCCTACACCACCCTGACCATCTGCATCCTCACCCTCCACATTATTTTCTGCTTTCACCTAAAATGTAATGAACTATTTCTAGCAAAGAGTTTAAATATGGTTTTCATAATCTTGTAGAATGAAGATACAAATAAGATAAAAAACTAAGACATTCTAAGACCAGAGACACAGAAACAATTAAACATACATAATGACACAAGCCAAATTTAAATGTGGACTAAAATATTCTCAAAACCATCATACCCAATCTGTACTTAGTTCCCCTAGTTCCCTTCTATCTCACAAAGACATCTAATATGAGCACAAAAACAGTTTTGTAGGATGAGGACTAAAATGAAAAGCCAAGTTTCAGAAAATTAAGGTAGCTAGAGAAAGTTCATTCTCACACATCTGGAATTTATAAATGACAAAATCATAATATACATGAAAATTGCATGCTTGCATATAATTTAACTATAATTGACTGCCATGTTACAGAAAAACTGCCACCATTACATAAACCAGTCTAGCTTTCAATGCTCATAACATACACAGTTCAACTGAACGGTTGTACTACTTCTGAAGTTGTGGTTTTACCTCCCAGTCTTGGATTATTGACAGATGATGAACTAGATCGCATTCACTTTTAACACAGCCACTATGATCATACTTGCCGAGAAAAGCATCTTCTAGATATTAACAGACACATTTTAGTGATTTGCTGGATTCTTTCATGGTGGGAGGGTAGTTTGCATAGACATGATTTTTTTATTTTAAATAGCTCTGATTGTCTAGAACAGTGCTTCTCAACTGCAGGGCAGCGGCCCAGTACTGGGCCCTGGCATCAATTACATACAAGGCCACTCTGGAATTTGTCATTTTCATTTTCTAAGCATTTTTCATGAATAAATATTTTATACTGGAAATAATGAGGAGAATAATATTTGTGTAGCAAATGTCAGCGATCAAGCCGTATGTTTTTAAACATGGAATTTTCAGACATCCAAATCTTTCAACATTCGGGAAAGGCAATATGGATGTTTATGACCAGTCATAAAAATTGCCTACATGCCGATTACAACAATGGGCAGCATATCCTCTGTTCTCAGAACTGAGCAAAATAACATCTGTGTTGCAAATGTCAGTGACCAATCAACAAGTATAAAGAAAATGTTTCCACTGAAATTGAAGATCAAGGCAGTCTGTGTCCGGTTCTCAAATCTAGTAATACTGAATACTGTTTCTTTGCTGAATTGAGAATTGAGAGATTCATACATTTTTATTTATCAAATTACATACTTTACATGTATAATTATTTGGTGTGTGTATGTGATAATAAGTGTTTTGCCGGCAAGTTGACATCCTTCTGCTTCTTCCCCTACTCAGCTGACTTCTATGGTGAGTTACAATGCATAAATATTTTTCTCACTGCCGTTTTTTTCAAATCAACATCATTAAAATCAATTTAATAATACAATAAACAATTTTACGCTGAATAACATAAGTTTTTGGTGATCAGCATGGGATATATCAATGAAAATTAGCACACATTAATTTAATGATGTTGGTCTGAGGAAACTACAAAATGCAACAAGATTTCATTAGTCCAGTGATTGATAACTAATTTAAATGAAATTTTATATGTTTGTCAACATGCCACACCATATACATAAGTGTACTAATACTCTTTATGATTATGCTATAATTAATTACTAGTATTATGTTAGCTTCATGCACAAACTTTAACAAAATTGGAAGGGTATTTATGAGTAAATTTGTTGGGACTGGGCCCTCGTCTTATAAAAAAAGAACTTACTGGGTCGTGGTCTCATAAAGGTTGAGAACCACTGGTCTAGAAAATGTGGGACCCTCAACTTCTCACAACCCTATGAGCCTCCATGGCCTGTTACAGGGATAGCTTTACCTTTTACCTTACCCAAAGAGGAGACAACCCCAGAGACTGTAGTCATAAATTCTTTCAAAAAATGCAGTCCAACACAACGTTCAATGATCATCAAAGACATTATTGGTATGTGAACCGTTATGAAGTACACAGAGGCTCTTGCCTTTGTTGACCAGTTCACAGCTCTGCTCTTCACCGCGACTGGTGAGGTACATATTTTGCCGATGACTCTGTAGGCGCGATAGCTGATAAAGTTTGGAATTAAAGGAAGTTGACTGCTGGACGGCATCATGTTTCATGGCAAGCAGTGTGATTCATGGGTATTTGTTTACTATCTGTCAGCAATGGTAGCAGCTATCAACTACATTAGCCATTTGCTTTCAGTTACAATTTGTGAGCACTGTGTTCCATCACGATAGGGTATACTTTGCAGCAATGTGTTATTTCTGTATGACACCTATATAAAATATGGATCTGCTTTAAGTGTTGGCAAAAATTTTGACATAAATTTCATGATGAAAGAGCTCCCAGGAGACAAACAATTCACAATTTGGTGAATAAACTTAGATCAACAGACCTCTTAATTGACTAGAAACAAAAACATAAGTGCCGAGTGCATACTGAGGATAAATGATATGACATAGGAACCAGACTTCAACAAACACCTAGAAAATCACTGAAACATCTAGCTCATGAGAATGAAGTCTAATGCAAGAAGGGCAACACAACTGCTGAAGTTTAGACCTTATAAAACAACAATAATCCATGCGCACCTTGCAGCCACACAATCCAGCTAGCAGGGCTCACTTTTGCAGTTGGTTTCTACAGTCTGTCACTGAAGGTGATATCAATCTGCAATTGGCAGGGACTACATTTTCAACACCTCCTGTGATCTGTAAATTGTAGCTACTTCATTCCGAACGTTACCGAACCTTCGGCAAAAATCTTATGCACCTAGCAGCCATGGTACACTGGTCACCGTGAAATGCAGAGCCATGAACCATTCAACAAAGGTAAGAACTTACCTGTACACCTACATGAACCTAACTTTGAAAGGTATCAGGATTAATTTGTTAATAGCATTTACGGTAGAAAATATCACTTCAATTAGTTTAACTTTAACAACTGTGGGCACCAAGTTAAGTTGGTATAGCAGTAATAAGACTTGTATTCTGAAGGTACCCAGTTCGAGCCCATGCTGAGTTGCCAGCTACCATTATAAGAAGTTCATCATGGTTTTTCCAAGTCTCTTTGGGTGAACGTCAAGTTAGGTATTTGGAGCAGACCAAGAACCACCAGCAACTTACCATCTCATATACTTCGTGCTACATAATCTATGCAGCTGGAAATGCTGTGAATTACAACATAACCCAAGAATAAACCAAATGTGTGTGTGTGTGTGTGTGAACTTTGTAACAACGTTTTTGTTCCTACGGAGAGTGAAACAGGTGGAGTTTGCAATGTAACTCATGCAGACCTTTGTTGTAGAGTCAGTTACATTACAGAACATCTTACTTTATCAGCAGTTTATGCTAGATAAGTCAACGAAATCTACCATCAAGCAAGATGGGACATGTGTCTGCTGCTCTGCAAACATTACCAAAGTTCTCTGTAACAAAATGAAGAACCTGACAGCAATATTAGACAGCAGTCCATTGTTTTTTTGGTTATTGTAAAAAACAGTTCTCTATGACTGACTCAATCTGTTCTGAAACCTCGCAAACTATACACATATACCAATGTTACACTATGTCCTATATGTCAATAAACTGCTTAAATATGTCACTTTTTATAATGTGGGATAGTTCAAAGATCAATGTCGGGAGAGGGGATGTACTTCATGACGACAGTTTATTCTTGTCTAATACCCAAATAATGACACTGCCTTAAGTATAAAAATACAGTACTCTCCAGCTTTACACAAAATCTATATTCTTCAAAATGTGTCCATATCACGAAATTCCATAATGTGAATCCTATTATCACCGACTTCCATGTTAAGTGGAGATATGTTACTATGAACATTTTTTTAAGCCTACAGCTGAAACATATACTATTTTATCCACCAGACACACCAGTAGAATGCCAACTAATTAAATTCCTTACTAGCTATTTGACCATGAACCAAAAGGAAGAGAAAAGTCTGCCACCGGAGATGGATGATTTTGTATGTTTATTAAAAATTACACCCACTAGATGTTTCAACATGTACTGGTAATCTTCAAGTTTTTAAAAAGTTCATAATATTAGTGAACTGTATTGCTGTTTTCATTGTACTTCTTCTGGCTTATTTTGGACTTCACCCATCCTCTGGTATGTAAAAGACAAAAAACCACTCGGAGACTGGATCTGTCTCCATCTTCAGCTGGATAGGGAAGGATAAACCCACTCAGTTGGGCCCCTTAGAAAGAGCTAGTCTCAATCACTGGACAAACCCCGGTCTGTAGAAGAACAACCTATGAACAACCGACAACCGGTTCCATCAGTGGGAGGAAAGGATAAAATCACAATAAAAACATGATAGAAAATTTGTGCCAAGCACGCACTTGTCAACAATGTAAAGAAACAGAAGTATAGGTTATATTCCATGAATTCAATTAAAAACGAAAGTAAAAACTGGATAACGCATGCCTAATCTGCTTGGATAAAGAATTGTGCCACCATGGCGACTTCCAGGAATCAGACTAATCCCCGGAACAAAACTTGCAGGAGTAGTGGAACCACTAATATTCATAAAATTACATTTTTGATTTGTTAACCTCTTCATTGATGAGGGGGATCCATATGGGAGAAATATCCAAACTGGGTTGGCTGATCGGATTGGATGAACATGCCATGAGCTGATTCTTTGTATTTTCTGTATCTGCTGTTGCTTTCAACCTCAAAGATCCTAGCTTCATCCCAGCTTACCCTGTGACCTTCTTCATATGCATGCTGAGCCAACCTGGATTTCTCTAGAAGACCCTGCTTGAGATTGTGCTTGTGTTCATGGATTCGAACAGCCAGTGGTCTGCCTGTTTCACCAATGTAGCTTCTGCCACATTGACAGGGAATGCTATAGACGCACTGTGCCGTCTGTTGAGGATCCCTTTTTGGTCTCATTCTCACGAGCGAAGATCGTAAAGTGTGTTTAGTTTTGAAGATGGTCCTAATATTATACTGGTTCCCTATGCGCTTGAACTTCTCAGAGATTCCCTTGACATACGGGATGTACACCGTGCCAAGAGGCTTTTCCTGCGTCTATAGCATTCCCTGTCAATGTGGCAGAAGCTACATTGGTGAAACAGGCACACCACTGGCTGTTCGTGCACTAGTTTCTTGCAATTTCTTGCCTTCACCAGAATAAATTTCTAAATTTCCAATATAGCCTCAAGTGCTTTCCGTGACTACACGAACAAGTAGGCCATACTTTGTGAGTTTCCCAGGATTATACGTTCGAAAACGAAGCCTTCCCCTCCAAGGAATCACAGATTCGTCCAAAGACAGTTGCTGCTCTGGCTTATAAACTGTCTGAAATTTCTCAACGAAAAAGTCTATTAAGGGCTGAATTTTGAAAAGCCTGCCCGTTGATTGTGGTTGCAGTTCATTATTATTGAAATGCAAACACCACCATATCTGCTCAAATCTCTTACGACTCACGAGTTTGCCGAAAATGGGTATTTCTAAAAATGGATCAGTGGACCAATAGTCTTTCAAATTATCCCTCTTTGTAAACCCCATTAGAATGATTATTGCCCAAAAAATTTTCATTTCTGCTGAAGTGACATCCACCCATTTCAACACCTTATAGGTACTGTCATACGCCTCACGGTGTTGGAGATAGTATCTGTTGGTCTCCTGACACAACATGTCAAAGAAACAATCTCCAAAAAACAGTTCAGCTACTTCAAACACTTGCGTAGGGTCCGATGGCATTTGTCTCACCCCTGGATCACCAGTAAACTTTCCCAAAGTGGGTGTTTTGTCCACTTTACCCCATGGGGCTGTCCCCGCAATGCTAGCACTCGCACTTTCATCGGAGGTCTCACTGTCACTTTCACTTTCTCTTCTGGTCACAATATTTTGGGGGCCGCTGACACTGACCTCGCTATCAGAAGACGGAGCATTTGGCAAGTCAGATAACTCATCGGAGATATAATCATAGATTTCTTCTTCTCCGAGAGCTCGCACGGCCTTCAACTGCTTTTGTCTCTGAGCCATGTTGACATAGAATATTTTGCCTCACACATAGATGCTTCAACTTGAACAAAGGGACTTTTCCTTAGAGTGAGAGGGGAAGAGAGAGTGGTCACGTTGCTGAGTCGGAAAAGAAACATTCCTAAGGTCAGCTACGCAGTACTTTTACAGACACGTAGCCACCAAAGTGAGGAATAGTGTGTTGCAACATAATGTGTCCTAAAAGCCTAAATCTCGGCGACCGGTCTGCCACATTTAAAACCCAAACGCCTAGGCCTAGGCGTCCGGTCCGCGAAGTGTTAAAGTAACAATGTAAGCCTGTCAGAAAAGCATGGCATATACCATAATCCAGTCCTATTTTCTGCCTCAGTGGCTTAATGATAAAGGAAATCTTAAGATAGCAAAATATATATAAAATGTAATTTTTCTAATTTAAACAATTTATCAAGGATCCATCAATTTACATTAGATAGGATTTACTTACTCCATTTAATAAGGGACACATGGTAGCATTGTTGGTTTAGGCACTATGCTACAAGCTGTAGGTCAAGGGTTCAAGTTCCAATGAGGTCACTGGATTTTTTCAATTGACCTAATCCTTCGAGCAGCACTATGGCCATGGGATCAACTCAGCCTCTAACAGAAATGAGTACCAGGAATATTCTTGGGGGTAAAGAGCGGCTGGCACATAGGGCTGACAACCTTGCACCATCTAGGAGCCAACTGTCTAGAAAAATGTGGGAACCTCAATATCTCATAACCCTATGGGCCTCCATGGTCTGTTGCAGGGATGTCTTTACTTTAACTCCATTTAATACCAAATTAACATCTCATGTTGTAATTTGAAAGTGCCTTGATAAGCTCTTTAAATTACCAGATTATGATACACAAAACAATGTGAAAATAAAAATTTCCTGTTTCCTACCACAGCACAACCTCAGTATCCCCAGACCTTCCAACATGCTTATTCCCACAATGATGTGCGCTAGAAACTTCCACCTCACATAACCATCAGCCAAATTAAAAACAAGAAGTATCCAGTATCAACTATTTGTGGTAAAAACATGGTCAGAATTAAAGTGGTACCATATACATCTTGTAATTAGCCTCTGATGTGGTATATCTCCCAAGCATAAAACATGATCAGCTGTAGTACTGCTACATAAATCCACAGTTTTACTTTTACCAACATTTAAAGCAAACATCTTTGGCTTTAAAGGTAGCAACAAAACCAAGAGTCAGATATATCAAGTGTGACAGAAATACAGTGATGTTAACAGTACTGCTAGATTTCCATATTTGGCTTCATTACTTCAACATGGTGTGAACATCATTCACACAATTAACTGCTTGAATTTCCAAAGGAAAATTAGAGAAAATATTGCAGAACTTGATAACACACTGCAAGGCATGCTAAGAGGCAAACAGAGGTCACTTTCAACAACTCTAAAAGAATACAGTGCCTCATTTACATAAAATCAGAGATTATGTTAAATATCAGCAACGTATGCATGCAGGTAAGACCCTCTGTCCATTCTCCCAACAGTCATGTTGTAAACTACTGCGACGCTTTTGTTCACTGGTTCTGCCTAACAGCCACATCACTCTATTTTTAATTTTATAGTTTACAATAACACTCTACTTTAAATGAAACCCATACTGCGGTAAATAATGCATGGTTCTGTATAATTAATCGGTAAAGATCGGAGAGGGCGCGGTCAGGTACAAGTACTATTGCGGGATTTGCCTGGAGGATCGGCGGTAAAGTTCTCAGTACCTATACTCACGGTCACGGCGTAGATTCAAATCAGGCACCACGCTGAAGTCAGACGCCTTACCGCGCGCCTAGACAGGCGCACTTCTGCACAATGAGCAGTCAACTAAGCGCTTCTTCCATTTGTAAACTGAACGCTTTCTTCTAATTTAAATGGTGTGTTCTCAGCATTATTAAGACTCCGCCGGAATCCGTTCAATATATGACGCATACTATTCCGTACATGAAGGAGGTTGGAGGGGGGTTGAGGAAAACTTCGTTCAGCTTGCTGAAACCTTTTCTATCCAGATATCACCCAAGATATTACTTTTACTTACGTCTTGACGCATCCCGCCTCTCATATCATCTCTCTGTCGTCCGCCGGGTCCTCCAAATCTTTGTCGTCCTCCGCCACGTCCTCCTCCCCTTCCGCCCATTGAATGATTATGTCCTCCTTGATTCTCTTGTGGCCCATTAGCATCAATATCGGCCTTAATTTCTGTGTTGACACTTGACATACCTTACTCGAATCGTTTATTTGACAACAATGTCTCCCGAACCGTAAGAATTTACAACTTCAGTACAAGACAAAGGAGAAGACACTCTTCACAACAACCTAGCAAAATGGCGCTTCTTGTCCAAGAGAAGGCTTGGGTAAGAGGAATTGTGGGTAAACCGATGACCTCTCCACCAATTCTCGACTCCTATTGGTCAATATTTGGCATTGGTTGATTTCATCACGTGGTTACAATTAATGGCGGAATCGGAACCATTGCCAACCTCGAATAAAGAAAAATACTGTGTCATGTGAACTCTTAGTTCTGAATCCTGCCAAAAGATGTCCAACGATGAATATGTACATAATAACATTTCACGGTTCCAGAGTTACATAAAAAAAAGACAGTAGAATGTGAAATAATTTTTTTTTTAAATTCGCTTAGTGGGGGGTGGAGTCCAACTGGGTCCACTTGGCACGGCGGCCACTGATCGGCCTATTGTAGCCTGCCCCGGGTGATTATGATCATGGAGAATTTAGTGGAATGAAGACTGGCAGGGGAAACCGAAGTACTCGGAGAAAACCTGTCCCATCGCCACTTTGTCCACCACAAATCCCACTTGACCAGACCCGGGATCGAACCCGGGCCGCAGCGGTGGGAAGCCAGCAACTAACCGCTTGAGTTATGGCGCGACCCAGGATATGAAATAAATCAGAAAAGTACAAAATATATATATACATATAGTATAACCAAAGTTTTCACATAAAAGTATAAAACAGAAAACACAGATTTCATGTGAGGTATCCAAATGGTTGGAACAGAGACCCCCCCGCACACACACACGACCCACAAAAACAAACTCTGTGGTTTAAGTCCTCAAGCGAACTATACCGACCGAGCAACCGCCGCTTGTCGGCGAAGTTAGTGCCAACTCTAGCCGATAGAGGATGTCGCGTTCTCAGCACAACGATTCCCCATGCCGTTAATTTTGGTTCTCTAGCCCGGAGCAGCTATTTCCTTCAAATAGTTCCTCAGTTATCCTACCGAGGTTGAGTGGACCACGTTCCAGACTCACTACTTCTCAGATAAATCTGGTAGCGTCGTAAATCGAACCCGGGACCTCTGGATCTGTAGCCAGGAACTCTGACCACTAGACCACACAGGCGGTTACTTCATGTATTTTTATTTGTTTTCAGTCTGGACCGACCAAGAATGTCGAAGTTTTGTTGCAAATAATGATCAAAGTACTGAAGCAATGATTTGAGTCTTATTTATTTTTATTGTTATTGTTATTTTATGTCATTAATTTATGTTTAACTGTTATGAAATAATTATTATTTTGGAGATTCATTCTTTTCCTGTTGGGTGATAAGCTTTGACGACCCATTCCATCTTGGGAACAGTGTGAACGCAACAACTGAACCAGGTACAAATGCAGCTGCCATCCCCAAATAGTAGTGGACAAAGGGTAGAGGACGAGAGGGGCTACTAAGTACATTCATTAATATTAAGTTCATCGGACATAATTTGAATTGCCAAACGACGATTTGACAAATAGCACCCTCACAACATCGAAGTTTGTGCTTGTTCTCACAGAAGCAGCGTGTCTAGATCTCAGTTCATCTTCCACCGTTTCTCGCCCTTTTACAAAGTCTTTGTACCACAGAAATACTTGAGCATGTGATAGAGAATCCTTATCAAACGTCTTCTGAATCTGTTCGTAGGCACTAGTAGCGCCCTCCCTCCATCAGCCTGACACAAAACTTGATTACATGAAGTTCTTCGAGATTATTTTTCTCCATTTTTTGACGTCGCAACAAAATACACATCTAGCGAACCACAACAGAACCACATGTTTTCATGCCAGCAAGTTCAAACTTGGACTGAAATCAAGAGGAGAGATTTCGCTATCATCTCGTAACGGTCTCGGTGCCGCAGGGTTCCCAATTCTCGCACTACAAAATTAATTTCATTACTTTGAAAACACATCATGTACATTTTTATTTCAATAGATAGTTAAAAAAATATGTACTATAGAATATATCATAACACCCTATTATAATTCATTATAATGCATAGACTCTGTATATAAGGTACCAATGTCAGCAGAAGTCGGAGTACATAAGCTGTTTCATTTTAAAGAAACATACTTTTGTACTTTTTTATCTATGGATTCGTGTAACTAAAACCCGTGAAGGTCAAGGATTTATGACATTTGTTTTCCTGACCTGGGAAAATCGTGTGAAGGTGTTCTATTTGTGTAACGAAGGGGGGGGGTATTGAGAACTGGTGTCTGCTACAGATCTTCAATTTGAATCTCCAGACATACGTAGTTAACAAGAAACCATAACTGATAACAAATGTATAGGTTTCATATGGTAACACATCTGATAATTATTGCATATCGGTTACATATTCATGGCAGCGCTATTCCAGTTATCCACGAGATAGTTTCGAGAATCGATAAATCGAAGGACTTCGACTCTTAATTCATCAAACGTTCTTCAGTTCAGCATTGTCAGTTATTGTGCATGCAGCAAAATCCTAGAGGACTAAAGATGGTTGGCACATGCAAAGAAAACGTAAATTTGTACGTCTTCTTAGGAAGGCAAAATATTGGCAATATATATTGAAAAGGCATAGAGTTATCTAGATGAGCTATAAACTAACATTTTAACATTTTGACATAATGCAATAATTTGCATTTCAGTTGCGATCTCTATTATACACATCTCTATGTAGATGTAGTCGAGAGCACGGTCTGATCGGGAAGTAGATTAAGAAGAGTGAAAACGTAGCTTCCAGCTGAGTGTATTTCCAAATTTGTCCCTATCATGAGATTTCAGATGCGATTCCTCAGGCTCACAGCTCGAATTATTCTTGTTAGTCTCTAATAATTATGTCATTATCTTCTGTTGTTAACCTTAAGAATATTTATGTAACAAACAATGCTTATGCAATATTCTTTTTCTTTGCCATTAAACTATATGGGATCTCTCTAAGTTAGCGTGGATTATGTTATTATGTAGTTCAGTTATCCCTTGATCAGGCTCTGTTTGTGGATCCCGAGCGAGAGCGTCAGTGATGTTCTTATAGAAGTGGTAATATGACTGCATCACACTTGAGCTATTGCATACGAGCACGACATGGCTAGACAATTACTTTTTCAAAGAGAAGCCACTGTGTTTCACTTGCTCCCTCCCTCTTTCAAATACCAGCTTCCCTGTAAATATAGAATCCCAACTGCCACAAAAAGAAGTAGTCAGGAAGCGCGTTATAGCACAGTAGAATGTGGAACCAAAGTCGAAGCCTCTTCGATGAACAAACATAAAATACTGTAATTAATTAAAACAAAGGTTTTATTTCGTTCTGTTCCTGCAAATATTCATTCATTCATCCAATCATTCGTTCATCCATTAATGGCTTTGCAGCCCCTTGTTGTGTCCAGGCCGCTTTTTCGTTTTTGTAATCTGATACACATTGGGCAGGACTCCTTGGACGGGGGATCAGCCGTCGCAAGACCGTTCCTTACACACAGAAGAACACAAACACAGAATAAATGCACACACATATACGCCCATGCCTTGAATGTGATTCGAACTCACGATCCCAATGTCAGAGCGAGCGAAGAGAGTTCATGCATTAGACCGCGCGGCTACCGTGATCGGCTTCTGGAAATTTATCTGTAATGACTTTACTGAATATGATGTATTTTTAGTCACTGTGAATTAGAAGATGGCACAGGAAATGTTATAATTACGAGGACCGAGGCTGAGATGACTAGAAGAAAATGACAGCTGCTCACAGTGGCGGCACAGTCTAAGGCATGAACTGTCTTCGCCAGCTCGAACACTGGGATCGTGGGTTCGAATCCAACTTGCGGCATGGATGTCTGTGTGCATTAATTCTGTGTATATGCTGTCCTGTGTACATTCAGCGGCCTTGCGACGTGCTAATCACCCGTCAAGGAGTCCTATCCTCTGTGTAAAAGATCAAGACATTGAAAAAGAGGCCAAGGCTCATCAAAAGGGCTGTAGAGACAGATATAACAGAATGATTTACGAGAGATACAAATGAAGAAATGGTGACCCCGGAAAATAACATAGGAATAAACATCTGTCGTAAAAACGTTTAAGTTCTTAGAGAACCTAAAAACTATGGGAATGAGTACTTGAGTTGTTCAGCAAGGAGCAACAAGCCGAAATACTTAGTAGCACAGATTAATATTAATGTGTGTCGAGCAAAGTTAATAACAAGACAGTGGATGAACAGCTTAAAGACGGTGATAGTGAAGGAGTGTTAATTATTATAATAAATGGTGCATATTTCGTAAATGATTCTTATATTACTTAACGACGTCTTTCCTAATGTCGCGTACACGAGTATATAGCGTCAGATGGAATGGACGATCACGAATAGAAATGGATGCAGGTTCTGAAGGAGTAGTTCCTGAAAATATTGGCATTCGTGTGTGGAGAGGAAGAACGGCAATTCAATATTTACTCCGAAAAGCCGATAATAAGACCGACATTCGAACTATGTATATTCGCAAAACAAATGAAGCGCATTAACTCTATGTAAACCTGATAATTGTATAATTCATGAACGTCACTGTGACAGGATGTTATAAAACGATTTGTTACAACAGACTGTCGACGTCATCATTATCATCATCTTAACAATTCGGCTATTTTAATGATTCAAATATTGAATATTTTGGCATTTAATGAAAACAGGTAGAGCTATCCATGTAACAGGCCATGGAGACCCATAGGGTGAGTCGTCAAGGCTCCCACACTACTAGACAATCGGCTCACAGATGGAGGTAAGGTTGTAAGCCTTACGCGCCGGCCGCCCTTTACTCCCAGGAAGATTCCTAGTACTCATTTCTGTTAGAGGCTGAGTACATCCCAGGGCCATAGTGCAGCTGGAAGGATTAAGTCAATTGAAAAAAAAATCTCATCGGGACTCGAACCCACAGCCTTCCGGCTTGTAGCATTGTGCCTCAACCAACCACGCTACCGCGTGCCCTTTTTGGATTTAATTTAACTTCCAAATACTTTTGTGAGCACTGAAATATTATTAGAAAATGCTTATTATGTTAGAATTCTTTTCCGTCTATGGTTCATCTATTTTTTTCTTTTACCTCCTGGATTATATCTAAAAATGAATAATTTTTCGATTATTTTCCATTATGTGCTGCAAACATTTCGTCTGGTAACTCTTTGTTTCGGTATTATGTTTATACTAGTTATAATTATTATAGCTGAGAAAGAAGTAGAAATACAGGCTGCATGGAATGAACCTTCTGGTTTTATAGTGGAGTAAAAAGAAACGGAAAGCTATCCCTGTAACAGTCCGTGGATGCGCATAGGGTTGTGAGACGTCGAGGCTACCACATTTTCTGCATAATCCGTTCACGGATGGCAGCGAGGTTTTCAGCCTCATACACCGGCCGCCCTTTGCCCTATGAAAATTCCTGGTATTAAACATAATATTTCTTAGTCACTCATTTTCTAACTATTTTCGATGACGTATACTCTTTGAAGAAAATTTGTCTAAGAACAAAGATGCGAAAATAAATTTTACAGAGTTTAGCCCTCAAATCTGCAATGACTTGAAATCCTGAGGTAAATGAAAAGTTTACACAACATCAAAAGAATGCAAATAATGTCCATTGCCTCATGCATGTCGTAACATCAAGCGGTTCTGTTCGTCAGACTGTTGAAGCGCCGTGCTGTGGAGGCAACTTCTCCATCTCTCCTGTGAACGGGTAGTCTAAACAATTCCAGCAGGCGATCGTTGTAACTGGCAACCGGAAATACCGCAAGCCTAAAGAAGCACACATGCTCGAATTCATAATGAGTGTGCGTATTGAGGGGGATGTATGTATATATACATACACACACATACTCTCTCTCTCTCTCTCTAAAGCGAAAAAGTTTAGAAGCTGATGCTCTGTAGCAGATTTTATAGAAATTCGTACGTGTATAGACTACGACAAGGGGCTTAAAATTCAGAAGAGAATGCTTCGGTCACGGGGCACAGGCGGTAGTGTAGTTGGTCGGAGCACTCTGCTACAAGCCGGGAGATCGCGGGTTCGTTTTCCGATGAGATATTTGGATTTTTCAATTGACCTAATCCTTCCAGCCGCACTATGCCCCTGGGGTCGACTCGGCATCTAATAGAAATGATTACCAGGAATCTGCTTGGGGTTAAAGGGCGGCTGGCGCGTAGGGCTGACAACCTTGCCGCCATCTATGTGCCGATTGTCTATAGAAAATGTGGGAATCTCAACGTCTCACAACCCTATGGGCCCCCACTACCTTCTATAGGGATAGCTTTACCATTTTTTATGCTTCGATTACGTATGAGTACTTTTTCGTAACGCCCGAAATGTTACAGAGGATCTTAAGAGTGCTATAGTTCCAAATTTATGGTCGACAGAAGAATGAATTTTAGACCACTACTGACGCTTTGCATTGATATACTCGTAATTAAATAGTCAATTTTTTTCCCCCTTGGCACTACAGCCCCAGTGGGCCTAGGCCTACCTCCATGAACTTCTCCGTTCACTTCGGTTTTTCTAGATCTTAGACATTCGATAGGACTCCTTGGGCGAGTGATCAGCTCTCCACAAGGCCTATACCTGTACATAAACACAGAAAAACGTACACAAACATCCATGCCCTGATTGGGATTCGAACCCACGATCCCGGCTTCCGAGCGAGCGAAGACAGTACATGCCTTAGACAGCTCGGCTACCGTGACCGGCAAATAGTCAATTACCATTCATCATTTTAAAGGGTATGTAACATCTCTCGACTACGCATCGATAAGGAAAGGAGCTTGAAAACTTTGCGGCTAAGCCTATCATACAATAAATGCGGACTAATATGACACTCGTACCAATCAGTGTATGTCTATATATTCGGCATAAGACCATCTCTCAACATTTATTTATTTTCATAATGCAAATTAGAAGGGTATTTTACAAGAAAGGGTGGAAGAAACGGCAATTATCCTAACGACTGCAATATGTGTGTTCTATGACGTTGGGTATCTTATTCACAGAATTACTGGGTTTTTGCAGTTCCTCCATCATCCAGCATTCAGAAAAGAAAAAAACAAGAGAACATGCCGTTTCCGAAACTGAATGCGTTTCCGTCCTCATGAGAGGGAGGAGACACCTATTCTGCTGGGTCCCATAGGATGGAAACAGATCCACTTCCCGAAACGGTATTTTCTCTAGTTTTTGGAATACCGGACGTTGTTGGACGAAATAAAAAAAAATTAATTCTGTATGTTGTACACCATTGTCAGAACCCTTTCGAATCTACTAGGATATCTCATTATCGGTAATTTTACACATACGTAAAACAGAAATTTAGTTCTCTTAAGATACTCATTGATTCTACATAATTTAGAGACGCTAAATCAGCTTTATTATTCAAATTGAGATGGGAAGGTTTTTCACGAAGGATGAGTATGTAACTGCTTTGAAAGATGCGGTATTCGCCTGTTTGAACTTGATGTCCTGTGATCAACCTAGTAAGCGACGAATCTTATGAAAACTTCTGATAGGTAACCCAGGCGAGAATCCAACTGAGTACTACTTAGTTGCAGCGTCGATGGCAATGAAAAGCACGTTGTGAAGGAAATTCCGAGGATCGCATGGATAACAGTGGGTGGAGTCATTCAGTGGCGCCCTCTTCGAGAGCGGACATCGACAAATCACCCTTACCTGATTCAGCCAACTGTTCCCTACGCTGTGCAGCTGAGTGCCTTTCAGCTTGTCGGGAAGAATTCTGATTCATGTAGTCAGTATCAATACCTCTTAGCTGATTTCTTTGAATTTATTGATATGTGATGTGGCGGTCTCTAACTGCAGCAAGTGTTCCAATTTGTCAATTAAATTACGAAGTTCTAATAAGATTACTAACCCAGCAGCGTGACTAGCATCTCGTTAATTTGCTCTACATTTTCGAGGTCATTGCAAAGCGCAAGCTATATGAAAGAACTGTATTTACAATACGATCGAGAGACGATAGACCCAGGAAGTAGCAAGAGGAAATACAGACAGTTCAGTAACACTAATGCACTGAAATAATTAAAAGTTGGAAAACTGGTTCGTAATTTCTTTAGAGAGTTAAGTACTTTTTTGTCATGATGGCTAGTTGACTCAGTGGGAATAGAGGGAGTTATGCGTAACAACTTAAGGGAAACGGAAAGTGTCAGGGGGAATAATTCATGGGTTTTCCTTTCGTGGCCTCTGTATAGCAAGCAAATGCGACTTCGCGCTTCAATTCTTTGTATACTTATTGTTCTTTCAATTAGTACTTTGTTGTTACATATTTTTAAGGGAGAACCTTGAGGGAATTTCCCTTTCGGGGATTTCCCAATCACGAGGATACAGCCACAGTGTTTCAGGAATTGGTACTGCATTGTGGTCATCATTAAATACTTACTTCGCACCTCACAGAAAGCATCAGAGAGAGAGAGAGAGTGTGTGTGTGGGTGCGTCTTCCAGCACTACAGTAAGTAGCACGAGGGAAAAATGACAATCACTACGTGTCTGTAAAAATGTAACAGCAGAACAATAGAATATTTCAGGATGTGAAGGAGCGCCGTGTACCTACACGGCTGCAAATCTTGCTGCCTGCTTCATGGTGGTTTCTTATTTGGCTGAATGTTCAGCCCTGAAAATGGAGACGACATATTCTTCCGAAACTTCAGTTTACTTTTAACGATTACATAATCATATACCCCAGAAGATATTATCATCGTTGTAAGAACCTCAAATCCTACAATTTACAAGTTATACGTTTTATTAGTCCATCATTTTCACTACAATTTTAAGCTTTATAAAATTATTTGCAACAGATATTACAGCCCATGTCCAAGTCACGAAGTATAACTACAAAATCTGATGGGAAGGAAATGCACCTACCTACATTTAGGTTTACTTTTAATTTAAGGTTTAATCCCTTTAGTTTATTGTTTACGTGCTAGTAGCTTTTCATATCCAGCACAGCTGATCCCTAAATCAGCCAATCATGAAGATTTGTAAGTAGGGATAATTAAAGCTATTTCAATGGTTATGGTTGATTCGATTAGTGTGATGTGTTTACAGTTAACATTAACTAGTATAACTGGGTCAATTTAAACACTTTCCTCAATCAATCTCTAAATTATGAAAAAATCAGGTTAATTTTTAAGTTTTGATTTAAACAATGCAACACGTTAAGAGCTGGGAATGACCAATGGTGCTCAGTAGATTTAAATTTATCAAACAATCGACCAGTTGTTGAATGAATGAATGAACCGATCAATCCATCATGGAAAATAATGTCTAGGAAAGTTTAAATTTCATGTCTGCTTCTACTCGTACTGGTTTAATGCGCTGACGTTGGCGTTTATCGCAGATTACGTACAGGCAATTGACTATGGCCGTATCTGACATTTAACAAACTACAAGACTATTATTGAGCCGTGACTCAGAAGATCACAAACCAAGTCTCTACAGACGCAAAGTCTTTAAAACTTAAACGCGAGAATTCATATAACCTTTTCGAATAAAGGGAGGTGCAGGTATATTTCGACATCTACAGTTCTAAATTGAAATAAGTTTCAATTTTTTAGTCTATTCAGGTAAATTCTCATAATTACAGTGCATAGAAGACTTATTTATTGCGTTTAAGTAATATTTTCTCATCCTGTTTCTCACATTCCTTTTCCCCTTCTGTTTTAATTTTGGGCAACTAAGCAGGTGTCACCATATTAATAATAAAACGATGTGTCATGATCCTATATATAGAGAGAGAGTGAAGAGAAAACTCGGCAGAATATCAGATCAGGGTCGGTTTCATGCTGTAAGGTGGCGTCATGGGAATGAAGCTATTACGGGGAGTATGAATTGGACGGTTTACTGTCAATACCAACAGCTGAGCACTGGGAAAGGAGTCTGTCGGCTTACACCTTTAGGTGTTAACCATGCTAGGGCTAAAATACACTGCTCCTGTGACACAAATCATGACGGGACGTTGTTTGAACTAGCAGAGACAGAAGACACAGAAGAAAACAACTGAAACACAAGAAATATCTGGACGCATCTTTGATTAAATCAGTAGGCTACAATATTTTTTTATTGCTAGTGGGGTGGGACTAAGTCCCTTGTCCTGCGGCCGCTTCTGGCCTATTGTACCAGCACCAAATGATAGGTGAGGGTGATTGTGGAGCAATTGGAGGAATGAAGATTGGCAGGGGAAACAGAAGTATAGGCTACAGTAGGATAGGGCTGGACAGATATTCGGCGGAATGATGGCGTTACTTCATAGTAACCATGGCCATCAGAATAAAAATTCTGTATCAGTTAGGTTTTGGGTACCTGCGGCGATGGCCATAAAGGGTCCCATCTTTCAGGATGTGACGCCGTATAGTTATGAAGAAATTAAAAGATGTTTAGAGCGCTTGGATTCACTGCTTGCATCTTAGGAGTCGAACAGTAGGCCAAGGAAGCAGCGAGCAGAGTGACTCTCCGACTCACAAGATGGAGGCAGTACGTTCTTCCGTAATACACGTAATCTTATACCACGTGGATAGCAATCGTTATTAGCACTGCCGATCCATGTGTACTCTATTAGATACAGTTAAAGAAGGACAAAAATATTATTAAAAGTTGTGTCGTGGTGTCATGACTCTGATATAATCAAGACGATGCGATGCGAAAATCTAAGTTGAAATTGGAGTTAGTCCCACGAGAATGTCTAACAAATATTTGTGTGCAGGCTTATGCATTCATGTGCTATACTGACATATAAATTTGTATCCTTGTAAAGAAATCATAATTTATTAATTTACTTTTCGTGATTAAGAAATTTAAATTATAGATGATGAAGTAAATATTAGTGCAAGATTATATAATTCTAACCATCCTTTTAGACCTATCCAGACATCACCATCACCATCCACAGGCCTTCTTTTGGATTCAAAGAGCCACTTTGAAGAAATACACTGTCGCGCGTTTGCTAAGCAACGCATCAAGAAATTATGTGAGTTCTCGAAATTGAACGAATGCCTTTAGTGGACAGTAGGTTTGAAGCTCTAGCCGTTAACTCCTTGTTATAATTTGAAAGACCGCTTTTTTCCTGTTGCTCCTATTTGGAGAATAGGGCGTCCGTGAAACGCATCGTTTCACTTGAGTTTCTTAATATTAGACAGTCGATAGGACTTATTGGAGGGGGGTCAGTCCATCACAAGGCCGCTACCTTACACAGGACAACACATAATAAATGTAAACAAACATCCATGCCCTGAGTGGGGTTCGACCGGGGAGGACATTTCATGCGTTAGAGCGCGGCCAATGTGATCGGCTCGTTGTAGTGTTGGCACTTCCTTAGTTTGAGGGATCTGCTTAGTTATAGCGTGGGCTGCACATTTTTCGCACAGTGCATGACACAAATATTGACTGGCAATCCACTAGAAACATTCGAGATAGCTGCCCGCCTGGTTTCAGTGGGTGTGGCTGTCGTTTTGTTGCCTCCATCCCGGTCACTTCCGCAGAAGTGTTAGCGGTCCTAAGACGGTATTGATTCTAAGTGATAATTTCATTCCAACTTATAATCAATAATTCAGCTGATGCCTCCCAATGAGCAGGCTAAGAGTCACGGTTGAGTGATTAGAATTCCGGCTCTGTATCTGGAAAGCCCCTGTTTCGAATATCGGCATGGGGGCCAGTGATTATGACTGAGGATTTTCGTGATTTCTCTCAGTATTTCCATTACCACAGGAGAAAGAATTGTTTTAGGTCTGATGATGATGAAGTTTTCTTTTATATTTTAATCGTTTCACAGACGGTAGGATTTCTTGAACGAGTGACTGGCCCGTCCCAAGGCCACTACCTAAACACAGAAAAAAAGCATACACACAACGAACATCCGTGACTTGAATGGGATTCAAACCCACAATCCCGGCTTCCAAGCGAGCGAAAACAGTTCATACTTTAGACCGCTCGGCTACCATGAGTGGCATAAAAGTAAGTAATAGGGGAAATTTTTAGGCAGCTAAATTTTAGGCAGTAAAGTATAAGAGAGCCGGTCACAGTAGCCGAGCGGTCTAAGGCATGCACTGTCTTCGTTCGCTTGGAAACCGGGATCGTGGGTTCGAATCACACTCAGGGCATGGATGTTTAGTTTGTGTGTGTGCGTTTTTGTATGTTTGTGTACAGGAAGAGGCCTTGCGACGAGCTGATCACCCGCCCAAGGAGTCCTACCGAATGTGTAAGATCTAGAAAAACCGAAGTGAACGGAGAAGTTCATGGAGGTAGGCCTAGGCCCAATGGGGCTGTAGTGCCAAGAAAAGAAAAATATAAGAGAAGCTCAGTGAGTGTAGGGTCAAGTGATGGACCGAAGATAGAAAGGAGGGCACAGTCTTCAAACTTTCGAGACAACAGCCTTGTATTTAGAACCACAATATTTGCTGTCAAAATTAACGTCGGATTAAGAGTGCGGAACTGAAGTGCTACTTCCAAATTAATATATGTTAGCCTGAAATAGCAAACTAAAAGCAAGTGTACATCAACTAAAGTTGCACTTCATTCAGTTAAAGGCTCCCGTTTCTAATTTACAGCCAATCAAAAAAGCGCTGTGACATTGAGCCTACTATCCTACGGGCTGAGTGGCCACAACGCACCAGAGTACGGGGAGGACTCGGTAAGCCTCATCATCGGAGAAATATGTCTTGGCGCCCAGGATATTACCATATTCCCCGCACCCAACCTCCATACCCCATATAAAGGTAAAGCTATCCCTCTAATAAAGGGCCGGGATAGCTCAGTCGGTATAGCGACTGGCTACGGGCTGGAGGACGAAGAAGTCGGAGTTCGCGTTCCGGTGGGGCAAGAATTTTCTCTTCTCCACGTCGTCCACACCGGCTCCGGGTTCCACACAACCTCCTATACAATGGGTACCGGTGGGCTCTTTCTTCGGGAGTAAAGTGGCGGGGGCGTGAAGCTGGCCACTCACCTCCAACTAGTGCCGAGGTAAACAAAATGTGGATCTATACATCCATTTTCCCATACGCCTTCATGGCATAGTGCTTAATTAGTTAAGCACAAGAACAAGTTTACCTTTTATTCTTGCAACAGGCTGTCGAGGCCTATAGACTTGTAAGACGTCGAGGCTATCACATTTTGTAGACAATCGGCTCGCAGATGGCGCTGAGATGAGCGTTACGCACCGGCCGCTCTTTACCCCCCAGGAAGATTCTTGGTATTCATATCTGTTAGACGCTGAGTCGACTTCAGGGCCATAGTGCGGCTGGAAGGATTAGGTCAATTGAAAAATCCAATGACTTCATCGGGAATCGAACCCGCGACCCTCCAGCTTGTAGCATAGTACCTCAACCAACTACGCTACTGCGTGTCCATGACGCCCCATATAACCAACATATCGTAGAAAGATCTTGAAACTGGTAGCTCGTAATGACCTAGGTTATTTTTAACAAAAATTTTCATATTCCCTAGAACAGCATTGCAAGCCTAGTAATATCCACATCATTCACGTTTTCCAAAAACCGCAAACATACGAGTGTTTCAGGGTTTTATCCGGTACTGTTCGGTACTGCTCTCTAACGTCCGTATCATTTGGCTTCTCGGGGACTAAATTCTAGGTATGATCATTCCTGGAGGTACGCGGTAGTGTAGTTTGTTAAGGGGTATGCTACAAGCCGGAAGGTCGCGGGTTCAAGGGTTTTTTTCAGTTGACCTAATCCTTCCAGCCGCACTAGGCCCTGGGGTTTACTCAGCCTCTAACAGAAATGAGTACCAGGAATTAATTAAATAATTTTCCTGGGGAGTAAAGGGCCGCCGGCGCGTAAGGTCGACAACCTTACCGCCATCTTTGAGCCGATTATCTAGATAATGTGGGAGCCTCAACGTCTCACGGCCTGGTACAGGGATAGCTTTACTTACTTTACTTTTTTACGGTCATTTCCGTCTCCCACCAGCACTACCTTCATTTCTCGTATTTACCGGATTGAGACAGTTCCATGAATCAATATAGAACTGTGTCCTTCTTGAGTTACTGCTCCTACGCATCAGAAATTGGCAGATCTACACTTTGAAGTCCATGATTTATTTTATCCGTCTTCTAGTGCATACATTCATCTATCCCCTCTTCTCACTCTCACTACATGTTTCGGCACAAATGTGCCATCTTCAGGTGCTGATCCAATCCACGACAAACTAGTTCATTGCATGCCTTGTCTATACATACTAAAATAACTAAAATATATATTTATCATATATACTGATAAATGTTAAGTGTTAAAATATTAAAATNAGGGGGGAATATGTAGATTGCTGCTTTCTTTATGAAGCCAGAGACTTATCAGCACCTCCTCTTAGACACCCAGGTGATCAAAATATGACCTGTTAAGAAACACTCTGTTGCTGCTTGGGCACTCTTTTGTCTCTCATTATAATCGATCTTGGCGCTACAAGAATTCAAATATTCAAAAGCGTGGCATTTCAATGCCTCATGGCTTCCTACGTTTAATCTTACAATAACATCTTGGAGCAGCCATGTTCATAGTCAGTTGAAGTCAACGTGACTGTTCTGTTCATTTTTCATGCTACAAAATATTTCCGTTCATTACTTGTATGTGGGCACTTTCTTTTTGTCACCCACCAAAGAAGTAAAGAGATTCTGTCCGTTTTCAAAAGAAGATTGTTTGAAACTTCATTGGATTGTAAATTGAGTGCCTAATTAAATTCGCGCCATCACACAATACTGACTATTTTTTCATCATCTTCGCTCCCACTTTGGAGCATAGGGCTGATTTCTCAATTTCGTTGATCTTTTTTTTACAGACGGTAGAACACCTTGGATGCGGGTTAGCCCGTCGCAAGGTCGCTACCTATACACAGGAAAACACAAACACAAAATAAACGCATACACAACAAATATCTATGTCTTGTGTGGGATTCGAACCCACGATCACGGCTTCCGAGCGAGCAAACACAGTACATGCCTTAGACCACTCGGCTACCGTGACCGGCAAATACTGATATAAATCAGATATAATTGTAATAATCTACTGTTTTTCAGTAGAAAATGCAGTCTATTTTAAATGAAATCGTCAGTAATATAAACTATTTTAGATGAATGAACTATACTCTTCAGCTTTCAATGTGGTAATAACCGTTACCAGTCATCAAGCAGTATTACCCGTCATTACTTCATGATGACGACAAAAGCATAGCGGGCGAGAGTTTCATGACGGCCATGACTGAAGTGTGCAATTCTACAACTGACTACATTTCACGAAGGTTTGACTATCCCAAATATGTCTTCTGTGGGGAGGCGAGCAGGTATAAATTGTGAAGATGAATTTTAACGGCGTTCAGCATATCTTCACAGGATGTAAGTGTGATCTGTATGACATGTATTAAATAAATTTCACCTGCTTTTTTACTTTACTTAAAAACAGCAGTGCCTGTATTTGTAATGTAACGAGTATAATAAGGGACCTTCAATCTTAGTTATGGGATCATGTCCAGTAGTGGATTTTGGCACTAATAATGTTCACTATGCCGGTCACGGTAGCCGAGAGCGATCTAAGGCATGAACTGTCTTCGCTCTCTCGGAAGCCTGGATCGAGGGTTCAAATCCCAGTCAGGGAATGGATGTTTGGTGTGTGTGAATGTGCGTGCGTTTTTCTGTGTTTGTGTATAGGTAGAAAGGCCTTGCGACGAGCTGATTACCCGCTCAAAGAGTCCTACCGAATGTCTAAGATCTAGTAAACTAAAGTGAAACGGAGGTAGGCCAAGGCCCAAATTGGGGCTGTAGCGCCAAAGGAATAAAAGAAAGTTCACTATTTGGCTGTTGTTATCAGATTATTGGTTTATTAGTTAATAATTAAATCTGTTAATTCGACAAAATCTGATACTGCTAAAATGTCATGTTATTTCAATTTAAAATCTATAATAATCCAGCTAATAAATTTTGTATATTAGCTACCACATTCCCTGCATTATATTAACACTAATCTTCAATAAACCACATGTGATGTGTGTGAGAGAGAGCGAGAGAGAGGGAGGGAGGGAGAGGTGTTGAACTTCGTACACTCAATATTATATTTAAGCATCCTGTTGCACTCTACACGATAAATGATACAAACTCCGTCCTAAGTGCAAACNAAATTTTAAATTTAAAATTTAGAGAAAATTTTAAAAGGTTTTAAAAACATCATAACTAAAGATTTTTAGAGTGCTACTACAAGAATATCAAATTTGACGTGTGCAACATAATCTACATACCAGACACATATCAACGATGTAGATGTTGATAATACGAAGAATGTGACATTGTGTTTTTAAATGTTAAATTTTAGACTGGGTTCAGTGTGGCAGCAACGTTAAGAGTATACACCTGATGATGGCCGATAGAGGCCGAAACATGTAGTGTAGAAGGAACAAGATAAAAGACATATAATATATATTGTTTGCACTTAGGACGGAGTTTGTATCATTTTTCGTACACTCATGCTCCAAACTGCATTTATACCGAGTAATTTCTGTGATTCAAATGCATCACATTCTTGTCTAGTTACACTGAGAGTAGGCGCATAGCGAGTTGAGGTAACGCCCGAAAATGGCTATGGGGAAACTTCAAAATCGATACGAAAATGCCAGCAACTTCACATGGCAATCTTCAATCGTATAGTGAAGACCAGTATTCATGCAATTTGTGTTAGTGTCGTTCAATGAATGTGTGCCCGTTGTTAACTAGCCCCTGCAGGGCACAACATGCACATCCCTCATTACACAGAACTGTGCAGCATAAACGCAGACGGTGTACTAATCTAGTTCAAAGTCGGAATCAATAGCCCATTAGCTCATTCCGTACTGGACTCTTTGTTACATAATGACGAGTGATCGGCAGGGTTCCTGAATTTCTGGACGTTCTCTAGGCCTACAAATATTTTATGCTGCAGATCATAAATTATCATATGAAAGCTACGTAATGATTTATGGATTCATTCATAAATGAGGACTTAATAGTAGTTTTCAGTTTTTGTTTTCGTTACTCCGTCATGCTTTTTTGTTACATCCAATACATCTGATTCTTCTAAAAGACTATTACCGAATTTTTCACGCGAATATTTTTATTCTATATGATTACCTACATTTTTAGGGAATCATAATGCAGAAAATGTCTTCGTTAATATATTTGGCTGTACCTTTAAAGCAGAAAAATATGTGTGTAACCGATATCCCGCCGGTCACGGTAGCCGAGCGGTCTAAGGCATGAAATGTCTTCGCTCGCTTGGAAACCGGGATAGTGGGTTCGAATCCCACTCAGGGCATGGATGTTTAATTTGTGTGTGTGCGTTTTTCTGTGTTTGTGTACAGGTAGAGGCCTTGCGACGAGCTGATCACTCGCCCAAGGAGTCCTACCGAATGTGTAAGATCTAGAAAAACCGAAGTGAACGGAGAAGTTCATGGAGGCCCACTGGGGCTGTAGTGCCAAGGAAGAAAACCGATATCCCAATATACTGTCACCTGTATTAGTGGCTATATAAAGGGTTTGGGTTGGTGAACAGATTTATTGAATACTCACATGTCGTAACTACAAATAATTATATCAGTCTCACCGGTTTACACACTCTTAAAGATCTGTAACTACTATTCTTCTCCAATATGTTTTACGTCTCTCAGGCTGCAGAGGGATGTCATGGGTCTTTAGAAGAAAAAATTGTGCGGCCTTAAATTCAGTTAACTTTTAGAAGCATGAACGTATATAAAATTCTTTTCCTCAGTAAACAGGATGCATCTTCATTACAGAAGACCAGTCCGTTAGTACTGCTTAGAGAAATAACTGCTGCTTTTTCTGAGAATCGGCCGAAACTCATGTATGTAAACAAAGAAAAATGTAACACGAAAACACTATGCAGTAAGATGGCAAATGACTCTACACAGGGTCCGAAAGTGGCCTTTCTTGGTACCGATGATGTGCCTCCAGGTTCCACAATAACAGGAAATGTTCCGAATGCCTGAATACCTATTGATTGCCGTGGAAAAGTCAAGTAAAGTAGCCAGGCAGGAAGTTGCAATAGTCTGTATGGGTGGAAAACATAGATTCTTTGGCCATATGTTACTGCTGTGACATTTACCGTAAAGAATGAAGGCAATCCACCAAAAATGTCAATCGAGAGAGGCGACTTGGAATAAAACTGAGTGAAAAGAAAGGGGGTTGGTTTAGGTAGATGGCGGGTTTATGTCAGAATAAGCACAAAGGGGAGCGGTACACGGGGGAACAGAAGTATTGTTTTTCTGTGAGTGGTTTTTGAGAAATTCTGTAAGCTGTTAGATTCGACATAAATTCAGATTGACTTCTCGGTTGCACCGTGTGGGATATTAATTACTACCTGAGCTCAGGGTTTATTCATCAAGCCCTAATTCACGGGAGATAAATTCATTCTGTTTATATCGCCACAAGAGTTATCTTACGTAAAAGCAAAAACCGACAGACTTTTGGGCTTAAATTCCTTGAATTTCAGGTTTCTTCACTTAAGGTTGGCACTACTGGCTGTAAACAGCCAAACGGATGTAATGATTGTGCACAACACGTCACAGCGATCATGACTGATTACCTCCGTCCAGACTCGCTCCAGCGCCACTGAATTCCCCCCCCCCCCCCCCCCCCACCACCCNGACAGCTTCTCGTGTGCAGTGTAACGTTCCGTTAATTGTATTGTACGAACTGTTAATTATATTGTACGAACTGGTTTAGTTACACTACAACGGCACCAGTCCCTCGGCTTGGTATTGTAGTTGGAGAGACATTCGCTCTGTCTTGGTTGTGAACGAATGGACTCCATAGTGTTCCACATTCATGAACCTGTTTCCATCACGTCTACTTGTATTATTACGGTTCTGAATAATCACTATAACGTCTGACGTGCTTGTTTGCGATGAAAATCCGGATGTTCATAGGACTATAAATTCGCTAAGTGGGAGGTGGAGTCCAACTGAGTCCACTCGACACGGCGGCCACTGATTGGCTTAATGTAGCCTGCCCAGGGTGATTATGATGATGATGGAGAATTTAGTGGAATGAAGATTGGCAGGGGAAATCGAAGTACTTGGAGAAAACCCGCCCCAGGACCACTATGTCCATCACAAATCCCACTTGACCAGACCCGGGATCGAACCCGGGCAGCCGCGGTGAGAAGCCAGCGACTTAGCGCTTGAGCTATGGCGCGGCCCTAGGACTATAAAAGTACGTTACATATTTGGAACAAATGTTTGAAAAAGAGTACTGAAGAAAATATTGGACCGCCTCTGCGGGCTAGTGGTCAGAATCCCTGGCTACAAATCCAGAGGTCTCGGGTCCGATTCCCGGTACTACCAGATATTCAGACAGTCATAAATTCAATTCTTGAACCAGGAAACTCTTCTTTATATTTTCAAATCTTAAAATTTAGGTATCGTACACAATTAACTTATTTACGCCCAGAAATAGCGTTCTAGAAAAGAAATTAACAAAGGTGATTAAATTATTCCTTGAAGTTTAAGAAAACCTAAAATTCATTACCGAATTCACAATAGTTCCTTACCGGTCTCCGCCCTGAAAGAGATAAATTACATTCATGCATCCATTCCATTTCGTTAAGATCGTTTTAATAATAGCCTGTTAGTTTATTCCTGTGAGGTTGTCCAACAATTCATAACGTACTTTTCGTCTTCACATGTGTGCTACACGCCCTACTAAATAATCTCTTTTGATTTGCTCACTGAATCTGTATTTGAGAGGCTCCTAATTACGCTTTTGTCTATTTTCTCCGCTTACTTCCTCACGCACACACGTTCACGAAAATTTACGAAGCATATATCCTTTAATGACGTACTTAGTCGATGAGGACTGACTCTAAGTCCTCAGCAAGGGGCTGCGAAAAATAATCCTACGAATTAGTTCGGTGGCACGCGTTTCGGAGTCCTGAACGTACGAGTAGAGCTGAGAGACTATGGGGCTCCATGAGAGGACAGTCTATCGTACATGTGACTAAACTTGTGTTAAAACAAGAACTAATTTAAGATAAAGTTCGCTCGTTAATATATCCGTACCTTCAGTGAGTTTTCAGATTTGTTGATGTACCATCATAATATTGTAATTTATGGGAATTATTTTTTTTGCGACGAATTGCAATATACGTGTTCTCCTGCAGGCCTTTTGTTACAAGAGACTCTTATGGATATTCTTCTTGCAGTGAGTCTTATTATGGAACTTTGTTGTAAGGTACTCCGTTACTCCAGCATAACATCAGGTTATAGGTTTCGCCAAGTAAAAGAGGGATATTCTAGCCTCAGATATTTATATTCATAGATCATTACACTAATCTACATACAGGAGAAAATCTCTCATATATTCACGAGGATGAGTTTCGGTGAAAGCTACCACGGAACAGAATTTCAAAAATCTATATTCTCTTTGATGTGAATATGCCACGCGTCTACATAGTTTACATTTATATAAGTTCAGACAGAGTCATTTTTCCAAGAAATAAAATTTTCATCAAATAAAACTGAAATTCTCATGCCATGTAGAGAGAAACTAACGCCAAGTAAAATTTGAGCAAATTAAAAAAAAAGACATCCAAGGGAACAAAATTTGATGAACATAGTGTCCCGTTTTTGAAAACATGAAATAATACGTTCACTCCTTTATTTTATTAAAATCTTTCCACACGAAACAAAATCTTCATGTTAATTTAGACGTAAGCACAGTCCGAGATAGATCATGATATAATAGATTGTGGAGAATGTCCATCTTTCATTGAAGTGTATCTCTGATAGCTGAAAATAGTAGCATCGTTAACAGAATGGTGAAAATAATACGCGAACCTAAGAGAGAAAAATTTGTCAAGGTCATAAAGGCTTTCGCTGTATATTGTAAATTATCAGCAGGACGAGAGTGTGAATTTTGAATATTATGGATTAACAACTCCCAGGTATTTTATGAAAAAACATAATTATTTATATTCACTTACAACAACAGACATCTGCTGCATAAATATGGATCCACATTATGACTATTAATTTCAATCACTTGAGTTACAGAATATAAAAGAGGTGCCTGATTATGACATCAATTATAGGTCGAAACATATAGTACGATTTATGGTTACATTAAATAAGTAAGATATAAACCAACATCTGTTGTCTTCATTGAAGGTATTCCTGTTTTATCTGCTGTGTAGACGGCTATAACATAGGATAAATATAATTTAATATAACAATCAAGTTCCTTCCGTCAAATGTGACACTTTTATAAGTTTTCCACCTCGTCACCACCTGCCTTACATGTTTCGGCTCACCACGGAGCCATCATCAGAGGCATTTATAGTAGAAAAAGAAATCACCAACACACAAAACTTCACTTTGTTAAAAATAGCCACGTTCCAGTTAATTAAAATAATTACAATAGTTAAAATTGCCGAGAGTGTCGGTTCACTAAAGGTTTTCCACACACCACGGTAGCTTTCTTATTTAATTCGTCGTTAATTCTGTAAAAATTATGTTTCGTTATTTGAAGTAAGAATTCTTAAAATTCCTAGAATTCTTTCCCGCTTGGCCCAGTCTTTTTTCTTCGGGATGTTGTTGACATGTGTTGTCTGTCGGTTGTTGATGTTGCTTGTCTGTGTGTTGCGATGCACACAGGAAAATAATTTAATTAATTCCTGGTACTCATTTCTGTCAGGGGCTGAGTCGAACCCAGGGCCATAGTGCGGCAGGAAGGATTAGGTCAATTGAAAAGAAAAATCCAATGACCTCATCAGGACTTGAAGCCGTGACCTTCCGGTTTGTAGCCTCAACCAACTACGCTACCGCGTGGAGAGGTGTTCCTACTTAAACCTTTCGATATCGATTTCTAGGAAGAACAGGCATACAGACAGACATACCAACAAGAAAATACCGCATGCAATGTACTCTATTTTATGACACAAGAAAGGCGAGGTAAATAATAGAGGAAATACGAAATATTTTATCATTTAAGAGTGAATTAATTATTTCATAAATTCAATAACCAGATAAGGTGCATTTTACATGTAGAATCAGTTTCGTTTGTAATCTAACACGAATAAGAAGTGCATGAGAGGTGGCTTAGTCATCTATCATACTTTCCACAACTGTCAAAATTACGTAACGGTTTTCCTACCAGAGAGCTCTTCCTGGTAAATCTGGCATGAGATACAATAAGCCACGCCCTTTTACGGATATTTCCTTGACTGTTTTAAAAAATGCAAATCGACAAAAAGTTCGCATTTAATTTCGTATACACAAGTAAACCTAATGGCACCCCAGTCCCCTAGGAGACTTCCTTTAGCCATCATTTACGTTAAACATCTAGAAGAATTTGGTGTTCCTGTGCTATACCGGTATAGCAGACAAAACGGGGCGTCGACCCCTTTGTAGCCTCGCAGTTGTTAACTCGACCGTTGCCATAACTTCGGACACAGTCCCAGGCTCCGAACATAAACGGCAGATTGGATCTGTGGAATCCCCTGGGTTCTGTCAACATTACTTCACAAAATTAGCGAACTGACGGAACGCCTCTTACCCCTGCCCTCGTATTTACACGCCCTTCACTCGCAAAGGAGTAAGCCCAATGACGGTTGATTGGTTTCGGGCCCTCCTCGCTTGGTCATGAATTAAAATTGCTACCATAATATGAAGCTTTTAGTGCATTCTCACCCCCTCCATTCGTCACAAATAGATATAAATAATCCCCAACTTATTTTAAGATAACTTTATGAATTTCATAAGGAAGATGTGAGGAAACACACAGGACTCTGTCCAAAGAACGTGCTTAAAGGTGAAATTGGTAAAACAGCGGATTCAGTAAAAGAGCATAAATTGTAGCCATTAAAATTGAGAATGTAACAGAAGCCCGGGATAATATTAAAACACATACATAATTCATGAGATCTTCAACTAAGTCAGCTGAATCAAGCCGCAGGGGTTGGGCAGGAGATAGCTAGGTTGAATCTCGAGGAGGGAAACGATTATGCTGGCTGAGGGTTTTAGTGAATTTCCTCAGTTCCTCCGGCAAATTTCGGATATTACCTCAACTTGGGGCACCATCACTTCTTTCCACATTTTTTACAATTCATTATTTACTAATCATGCTGGCATTTCCTACTGATATATTGTTTACTCCTATCAAAACGAAAATCTGATATAGTTTCAACCGTGTTAGGTGGGTCACTTCACCACGGCATGAGGCTTCCTCAGATTGCGGATGGAGGAGACGGCCTCCAGATATGGAAGGTAGCTGCGAATATATTTAATAAGCAGTCGCGAACAGCCGACAAGAAGTGGTTCTCCAGCTTGGGGGTTGACCGTGGAGCTAACAACTCCTAACCGTAAATATAATCTTGTTACGAAATATCACAAGAAGCCTTGGACCCTGGCGGATTCTTTCGATAATCGATCTAAGCGAGAGAAAATATATATGAGATTTGGTACATGGAATGTTGAAAGTATATATAGAGGGCAGGCTTTGCAACATAAAAATCAATGAAGATAAGCTTCAGACCATCTATTTTTCTCATAGATTAGGCCGCCTGAGGCTCATCTTACATTGAATGGACTGAATATCCCTTTCGTCAATCATGTAAAATTTCTTGGGGTAATCTTCGATAAGAGGGTTATATGGAGACTGCACATAGAAATGAATGAAGCCAAAGTCTTCAGGACATTTAGTTGAATCAAAAGTGAGACTTTAAGCGCCAGCATTATACTAGGCCTCCACAAAGCTCTGATCAGATCAGTGATGACCTATGCTTGGCCCGCTTGAGAATTAGCGGCAGACACCTACCTCTTGAAATTGCAACGACTGAAAAACAAGGTTCTCTGCACCATCGGAAATTTTCAAAAGTTCACTACGGTCCGCGATTTGCACACGGCTTTAACTTTCCGTATGTAAAAAAAGTTAAAGTTATTCCTGTAACAGGTCGTGGACCCCGATATTGTTGTGAGAAGTCGAGATTCCAGCATCTTCTAGACAACTGTGACACAGTTGCGTTAAGGTTGCAACCTTACGCGCCGGCCGCCCTTTACCCTCATAGGAAGAATCCTGTTACTCATTTCCGTTAGGGGCTGAGTCGACCTCAGTGCCATTGTGCGACTGAAAGGATTAGGTCAATTGAAGAATCCAGTGACTTCATCGGGATTCGAACCTGCGACCTTCTAGGTTGCAGCATAGTTCGTCAATCAACCAGGATACCGCGTGCCCCAACTTTCCATATGTATACGAGTGTATATACAGTTTTTCAGGCAACAAAATCGTGAGAATGAGCATATTCTCACCAGAGGAAAAGGCGAAGCCAGACATACAAAATATAAGAGGCTTAAACTTGGCAATGGTCAAGCTTACGGCCGTTCAAGTGACTAAGCTGCCGTTGTAACATAAGATAAGAAAGATAAACATGATCTGCTTCACAAAGCCTGGACTGACACAGAACTTGTGTGTTGTGAAAGAGGTAGAACTTTATATAAAATGCTATATGTGAGATACGTACACTTGACAAAAGGCCAAGCATATTCGTAAGACATAAACCCATCCTCTCGTCAGAGAGTATGTTACATAAGGATTGTGACCGCAAAAGTTCAGTTGTAAAAAATCTCTGATCGTGATCCTCAAGGGGCTTGGCGCTAAGGTGAAATGACTGCCGGTAAACAGCCAGTCTCAAAGTAACCCTGACTCTCTGGTTTGTGAGTTAGTGAGAGAACTGCAGTCCAGTCATTGTGAGCTGTTGCTGTGAGGAGCTGGTAGCTAAGGCCGGGGAGAGTTCGGGAATCCAGAGGAAGGGGAACGTCCACTGTTAGAAGCCGCTACCAAGAAATGGCTAGTACAGACTCTAACAGTCTGAGAACACTAGACTGTGTGACAATGATTTAAAAAGTGTAGTCATGAGTGGTGCTGAAATGTTGAATAGATCCGATTGTCAATCCAAACCCCGTCCATTATCACTCCATACATATGACAATACTACTGTTACATTCTTTACCAATATTTCAAATTATCAATTCAAGGAGGCTGATATGGACAGAGCACATGCATACGAGACCACTGGAAAGGCTTCGGAGAGGACGAACAATTTAATTCTTAATATTCATTTCAGTGACATTCATAACTCCAAGAAGTTCTGTCCAACTTGACAAACTGAAACTGATCGGCTACTCAAGAAAGTCCCAGCATTTTATGGAATCTGAGTGTTCATTACCGTCTTCACAACTGCCTGCCAATGACTCCTATCTTGAACCTGACGAATTCAGTGTACATCTTCCCATCAAGTTTCATTGAGATCCACTTTAATATTATCCTCCCATCTACGCCTAATTATTCCTAATGATTTCTATTTTTCAAGTTTTCTTACTCTGACGGAATCTGACCCTTGCTAGGCAGCTACTCAGTATACAATTTCCAGCTAACAAGCAACAATAAGAGCTGTGTTCTCTGTGGGCCATGCTACAGCCAGTTGATTTGTTTAACAACAATTCTCACATCAGAAGAGGTGTTTTCAATGGGCTGCGCGCCATGCCCAATGCGAGGCAACAGAGCTGTAAACACACGGCTATAACAATACGCGCTTAGACTGTTTGCTAGGCAATTGCGTGGGAACACGTCTCTACAATAATAGAAAGTGTTTTCTCTGTGGTCTGTGCCGAAAAATGATAGGAGCCCGGAATAACTAAGAGTGCAGTTGAGAGTACACGGACGAGAATGAAGCATGTCTTAGTGATTTGTGAAGTGGACAGATCAGCGGTAGATCTATAAATGATTGTAATTATAAAGAAGTGTTAATAAATCCAAATATCAAAACACTGTATGCATTTTCCATTCATGCGCCCTACATGGCCTTCCTATCTCATATGTTAAGCCCATACGTACGGTGGAAGTCATAACTTTAGCTTACCAGTAGGGGAGGTCGTGTTACCATAGAAAAAATAACTTCTTTGAAGATTATCCTTGACAATATAAAAAAGTAATTTTAAATAAAGTGTGAGGATGTGACCTGGATTCATCTGGTTCCGAAAAAGCAACCAGATATGGTAAAGGACCTTCGAAACCCATAAGAGGAGGTGAAATGCTAAACTCAGAATTACTGGGTTTTGGGACTTTTTTCATCGTCCGGTGTTCTAGAAATCAGATAACACAACGTTTCGGAAACTGGATCTGTTTCCATCCTCAAGTGAGGGAGGGAAGACACCTACTCAGTTTGGTTGCTTAGGAAGAGCTAACCTCAGTCATCTCTTTCTAAGAGACCCAACTGAGTAGGTGTCTTCCACCCCACCTACGGAAAGAGATTGAGTTTCCGAAACGATGTGTTTTATAGTTTCTAGAATTGTAATTCTGAGTGTTATATACCATCGTCAGAACCCTTTACAATTTACTAAGTCTACAGGAATTTGGACAACGATTTCTATGGAGGACATTTCATAAGTTAAACATTATTCGAGCAGTGATTTTTTTTTCAAAGCAATTCATTTTAGGAAAATGTTGCGTGCGACATCTTACGGATCTCATCGGAACGAGAATAAAATTAATTACCCTCCTTCTTTTTTCCTTGGCACTACAGCCCCAGTGGGCCTAGGCCTACCGCCATGAACTTCTCCGTTCACTTCGGTTTCTCTAGATCTTACACATTCGGTAGGACTCCTTGGGCGGGTGATCAGCTCGTCGCAAGGTCTCTACCTGTACACAAACACAGAAAAACGCACACACACACACACACACACAAACTAAACATCCATGCCCTGAGTGGGATTCGAACCCACGATCCCGGTTTCTAAGCGAGCGAAGACAGTACATGCCAATTACCCTCCTTACCCGAATATAATATTGTAAACACGCCAAATCGTCACATCTGAGGTCCAGATATTAACCCTTTTCTATATCACTTAAAGAGATCCCGTTTCGTAACTCGACATTTCTAAACATTCAGTATTCACCTCTTGCTTCCTGCGTAACGAGCGCTGTGACGGCACTCAAGAGCTCAAGAGTTGAGGTTTGAAAGGACATTCGCCAGAAATGTCTGCGCTGTATTACACATGTTATCTTGGAATTCTGCCAAGCGCGTGTCACTCTGAGGAAGCAAGGGCGCAGGAAGCATTTGTAGTGTCGCATGTATCATGACAGGGATACATGCCAGACATTCGTATTCATTATCCTTCTGATATGCATTCCATGAACAACCTCTCTCTTATACTGAGCGACAGCTATGCGTTCTACTGTGCTTCACTAGAGTGCTTTCAAAAGACTTTCTCAGGATTTCTGAACATCTGCTCTAGAAAAATAAATGTATACTATAACAAAAGAGTATACAATTTTAACTCCATAAAATTTACTCAACACATAAAGCTACATCAAGTAAACTACGCAACAGTAACAACATATAATTTGTACGAATTTATGTTCTCACAAGGGAGATAATGAAGAATTCTACCTACTGAAATACAACGCAATGTAATCCGTTGAAAATCAATCGACATTTTGGCGGAAAATTTTGCTTCCATTTTCAGTGTGAAAGAGTAATCCAAGAAATAATTCAGCATGAAGAAGGCAGCAAGTTTTACAGCCGTGAAGGTGCAGGGCGCCTCAAAATCTGAAACCTTCTGTGGTTCTGTTGCTGCTTTTTTACAAGCAGACAGTGACTGTCATTGCTTCGTTGTCTACTGCTTAAAGTAGTACTGGGAGTGACAGTTATACACATCGGTGTTTTCTGTGAGATTCGAACTAAGTATTTAGAGCTGGCCACAGCATCAAATGGCCACTCCCCATTTCAAAAGCTCTGCGATTGAAGAGTCCTGTAATGGAGATTCCTGAGAAGACTCGGATTCTCTGAGGCTCCACTTTCGAAAATATTTAACAACACAGAAAATAACATAGAAATAACTGAAAGGAAGGTAAATATACAAGAGTACGAACAGACATTTATTTACTGTACTGAGATCATGATTAATTCCAAACCACCCCCTCAAAATCTTCGTCAAATTGTGACGCTCTCCAGTACAGTGTACTTCCCAGCATAGTTCCATAGATTCTCGTCGAGTAATCTAGCCATTCTGTTCACTGGCACGTTTAAGTGATAAACTTCACTAGCTTACTACCTACACAATATTGGTTTCTTGCTTGGCTTACGCTTAAACCCTGAACATGGATGCGATATGTTCCTCCGAAAGGTTGGATAACTTGCAACAGACTATATCCCAGGAGACAGAATTCTTCAACATATAATCTACGTACTAACAATACTAATAAAATTTATAAAAATATCGAACAAATTCCTTTTGTATTTTTTTTTTCTTGGCACTACAGCCCCAGTGGCCCTAGGCCTACCTCCATGAACTTCTCCGTTCACTTCGGTTTTTATAGATATTACACATTCGGTAGGACTCCTTGGGCGAGTGATCAGCTCGTCGCAAGGCCTCTACCTGTACACAAACACAGAAAAACACACAAACACAAACTAAACATCCATGCCCTGAGTGGGATTCGAACCCACGATCCCGGTTTCCAAGCGAGCGATGACAGTATATGCCTTAGACCGCTAGTTTACCGTGACCGGCCGTTTTTTAAATAACAACATTAAAGTTAAATTCTACTCTCTGAAAAACTGATAGGATGACCCATTGACTTATACTCTGACGTCACAGCCAAACACAATATAAAAATCTTTGTTATTATTCAGTTCTATTGCGCCCTCAATCCCTTCCCGTCTACTGATCTCTTTGTGAAGGATTCTGAGGAGTACCCCATCAAGGTATATGTTCATACTGGGACAGAACTGAAAACGCATTTATTATTATTATTATTATTAGTAGTAGTAGTAGTAGTAGTAGCTGCAAATTGGCTTTCGCCCGGTGGCAGCGGTACTACAATAAGACAACAGACAAATAACACACATAAACACGTTCAAACAAAACGCAGGGCACAACATATGTTTAATTCGTCTTCCTTTCGGCAGTAATTGAAAGGTCGAAGCTAATCGGTTGTTGTCAATGAAGAACTATGAATTACATTTTCTTTCCACAAAGCAAAATATCAAAACGAATTGAATAATTTTTAATTACGTATTATTTTAACATGGGAATGGAAAGATAATCTGTCAGCCTGCCATTCTGGAAGTTCAGCTTCAAATCTAATGATAAGACTTCGATATATCGAAGTCTACGTTAAAGTATGTTATTCGAGTTCAAATTTGTTTTATTTATATCAGTAGATTATGATCTTGTAATTTTTTTTTCTTTTCGTAGTGACGATTAATCGTGTAAACTGAGTGCAACGTAAAGTCTAGCCTTCGTTGCTTATATGTAACTTCTACTTAAAACCATATTCGAGAAGGTATCCATTTAAGAAGTTACACGGAGGAATACAATGTTTTATCTGCGGCATAACTATTCCTTTAAGTGCTGATCCCTATCCGCGATAATGTGTACCACATATATGAACATAATAAACGAATATACAGACCTGTAAAGTAGATAGATATTGGTAGACGTAAAACCAGCCTGAAGAAATATGGAAAATGGCAGTATTGCAGCGTATATTTTTATTCGTTCATCGTGCACTTAGCATGCTTCGCCTGTTAGCTCTTCAAATGAATTAATAACTTGTGCAGCAATGCAGTGAAGAGAAACATGTTCATTTTAATGTGGTCCCTGCTGGGATGCACTGACATACATTCTTCTTATTACTTGGGGGATACAAACAGAGACACACAAAGCCAGAACGGCTGATTATGCATAAGATAAATTGGAAACCAGCTTACCTCACTTGCACCTGGTTCAAAGCAGTGGTTGTAATTCCATATGGCGAAACTATGCGCCAGCATTCAGGTATGTACCGTACACAGACGCCGCAACTATGCAATATAATTTCAAATGCAAACTTCACGTTTGTGGACTATTAAAGGGAAAGTAGCCGGCTGCTCGAGGGCCATATGTGGTCAGCAGGTATCTTGGTGAGGCCCATTTAAGAATTCTGAATAAATAGAAATGAAAAATAAGAAGAAAAATGGGTAAACAAACAGAAGCAACAAGAAAGAAGGTAACAGCCCTTGGCATTCTTCAGCTTTTAACGGAATCCACTGAGTGTGAGAGTCACTAGATGAGGAAGAGGGAAGGTTCTGTGTATACTGAATGTTGATGGATGAGGGAGAAAGAGAGGGGGAGAGGGAGGAGACGGAAGAAGAAGAAGAAGAAGAAGAAATAAATGATCTAATCTGAATTTAGCTTCAAGCGTCACCAGCCATCAGTCAAAGAATTCACCCCTTCGTACTAATGATTATATGTACCACCCCTGTACCAGGGCGTGGAGGCCCATAAGGTTGTAAGACGTCGGGGCTCCCACATTCTCTCTAGACAATTAGCTCACAGATGGCGGTAAATTTGTCAGTCTTACACACCGGCCGCAATTTACCCCCAGGAAGATTCCTGACACTTATTTCTGTTAAAGGCTGAGTCAACCACAGGGCGTAGAGCAGCTGGAAGGATTAGATTAGTTGAAAAAATCCGCTTCATCGGGACTCGAAGCCGCGACCTTCCGGCTTGTAACGTAATGCCAAAACCAACTACGCTACCGCGTGCCCCCAATGATTATATGTGCATCAGTGATATGTCGATATGGTTTTTTAGTTCCAGATCCCGACTGAAAGAACTTTTTTTCCTTGGCACTACAGCCCCAGTGGGCCTAGGCCTACCTCCATGAACTTCTCCGTTCACATCGGTTTTTCTAGATCTTACACATTCGGTAGGGCTCCTGGGGCGAGTGATCAGGTCGTCGCAAGGCCTCTACCTGTACACAAACACAGAGGAACGCACACACACAAATTAACATTCATGCCCTGAATGGGATTCAAACCCACGATCCCGGTTTCCAAGCGAGCGAAGACAGTACATGCCTCAGACCGCTCGGCTACGGTGACCGGTACTGAAAGAGCTTAGGAGACGCAAAAACAAAATTATGCGATGAGAAACACAATATCTTGATTCGAATACAAATAACTGCAGGTCAAAATAAGTTCAAATATGTCTCACTGCCTTGGATATGATGCCAAGTAAGTACAGACTTGTTCTACTCAATTTGAAGGAGCCGACCGTTTATATTTTCGGGACTTCCGTGGCTAACTGATCATAATTGATAAAATATCGATTCACTACGTGCCATAACGACAGTCTGAGCATTGACTTTAGACAACCGACGAAGCGATGTGTTCAACTCCAATCAAGCACGATCCAATAACAGCCAATCTCCGTATGAGGAAGATGGGGAAACGGATAGCATAAAGCGAAATAAAGCGAGTCACGACTTGTTCTAGTTAAATAACTTTTCATTTCCGTCTTCCTTCCATTTACCTTTTCCATTTATTTTCTCTTCTTCTTAATCCATTTCATTCCACAATTCTAGTTAACAACGTTGTGTTAAAACGGTAAAGCTATCCCTATAACAGGCCGTGGAAGCCCATAGGGTTGTGAGACGTCGAGGTTCCCCCATTTTCTCTAGACAATCAGCTCACAGATGGCAGTGAGGACTTCAGCCTTAAGAGCCGGCCGCCCTTTGCCCCAAGAAAGATTCCTGGTACTCACTTTTGTCACAGGGTAAGTCGATCACAGGGCCATACTGCGGCTGGAACGATTAGGACAATTGAAAAATTCAATGACATCATTGGGAACCGAACTCGCGACCTTCTGACTTGTATCGTAGTGCCTCAACCAACTACGCTACAGCGTGTCCCTAACAATGTAGGGGTCAAATCTTAGTTTAATCTATTTTGCATCAATATGAGGGTTTGAATGTGGGCCCGGTTTATGGGAAAACCTCAGTGTGTGTGGCAGGCCTAAAATATCTAAGAGCACTGACATACTCCTTGTGGAATTCGAACCCACGATTCTAGCGTTCGAACAGTTGATGAGCGCATCTGACAGAACCACTGCGATTTTCTCAATGTCCAGGGGAAATACTAAAATGTATCTTCACCGTAAATACGTGTATTCCAAATTTATTATCACTTGAACATCGCCTTGTGTATATTGGAGTGCACTGTTCTAATTTATGACAGCGTGACACTGTTGCTTTTTCTTTAGTTTCTTAGGGTGCGGTGAGACTGAGTCGATTTGGTACGTCGGTCACTAATTGGCCTATAGTACCAGCCCCGGATGGTAGATGATGAGTGTGGAGCAGTCGGTGGAATGAGAATTGGCAGGGGAAACCGAACTACTCGGAGAAAACCAGCCCCAGCGCCACTTCGGCCACCACAAGTCCCACTTGACCAGACCCGGGATTTAACCCGGGCAGCCGCCGTAGGAAGCCAGCGACTAACCGCTTGAGCTTTGGCGCGGCCAAGTTGACACGCTTACTAAATTACCGTGCTGTCCCGATCCTGCTTGTGGGGTATGCCAGTATAGGCCTCTCCATTTCTATGAACTCTTCTTCAGACATGTGAAGGAGAAACATTTGGACTTTTATCTTCTTCCTTGGTCGTTAATCGGTAAGTTTGTAATTAACATACACTACTGTTCTGTAAATGATCAAATTTATATATTGAAGAATGCTGTATTCTGGTATGTGGCGCCGTGTAAATATTTTGTTAACAGACGTTTCGGAGGAACGTATCACCTCCTTCTTCAGGGTATAAGAAATCCGTGATCGATGGACCAGCGTGAGCAGTCTACAGAAACCTGCTCACGCTGCTTCATTGTTCACGAATTTCTTATATCTTGCAATAGAGGCGACACGTTCTCCGAAACGTCGGTTAACAAAATATCTACAGGGCGCCACATCCTACAAGACAGCATTCTTCATAGCCACCGCCGTGAATACCCCAAATCTTACTTATATATTGAATCTAGCAACAACTACAAATTAATAATTGTGTGACATGATGACTCATTTGTGCGTATACTTTCAACTATTACATATATCGGAGTATAAAGCTTTATTGTGCTTTATACTCCGATATATGTAATAGTTTCCACAAAAACTACATACTGTGGATGTTGAGCTGTGCCAGTGTTTTCATGTTTTGTTATAAGTGCCTCTGATGATGGTTCCTTGGAACCGAAACATGTAAGGCAGATGTGAGAAATAGTGACCAGAATATATATTGTTGCACTTGACGGAAATTCTATTGACAATTGGTGATTAATAGTGTAACGGACCAAAATGAAACAATTCAAATTAGTGTTTTATATTCTGCATAAGTCTCTTTCAGGAAATAATGTAAGTTTTAATGACCTATTGCCTTGTAAAATTTCATGATGTTATGTTATTGTGTTTGTACTGGCGTTTGTGTGCTTCTATCTAACAATCACCATGGCTGTCATATATTTACATTAAGTCATATAAAATTAAACTGTATACGGGTGAATTGTCTCTACCAAACTTCATAAATATCTGTCAGCTGATTCAGAACTTATTAAGTAACACAGACACACGAATATGACAATATTGTTTGTTTATCAGTCCGTATGAAATACCGAAGATAAATAGGCCACAAATAAAAATCATCATATTCTTTTAGAGAATTCCTAAATATTTTCTCCTCATAGATCTATCTCATCGAGAAAAAAAAAAGAGATACTGACCCACGAAGTTTCACTTCAAGTTCTCTAAGGCATTTACTTATCTCTAGTTTTCGTATTGATTTCTTACTCCCGGCGTGTCCATGAAGACTCACTTGAAATCCAGTTCCTGTAACTTCACTTCCCCTGAATATCGCATACCGCACAAATAACCAGAACCAGGTATTGCTCCGTTTCTCTTTACATCGCCTTACTCATTTCTGCGAAAGAGAGTTAATGCTCTCCAGCAGATCAACACTTCCCGTTCCCTCTAACTGATCATAGTGGAAGGAAGGATTTTGCACTAGCAAGAAGGGCTAACTGCCATATGTTGAAATACCACCCAACTCCTGTTTATGATATTGCTTTCCGCTTCGTGTGGTCCTAAAGACATTCTATTGCGTCCGGGAAGTTGTAAGTCCCGAGCTTGAATTTAAAAGAAAACATTGAATAATAGGAGGAGTACTGGTACGTCGCCCTACGAATTGTAACGAAGGCGAACCATTACTCGGATCCTTGTTGCAGTTATCTTATACTTCACGAACTTTTGGCCGTCTTTTCTGAAAATGAAGTAGCTTACGGGGTAAAAATGTGTGTCCGTGTAGAAATTATTACTAATATTAAGTTGATACTGAATTACGAATCATGTGAGGCGAACAATGAAAGAAGAAGCAGATTTTTATTTTTATGAAAGCTCTCGCTTTAAAGCGCGTAAAATTATATTTACAAGTCTTGATGATGATCTATTTCGATGAAGATTCAGTCAGTTATTAATCCTATGGATTCATGGTTAGCTGTACCTCGTGACTTGCCTGATGAGACTTCTCATAGCAGCAAACCCTACCTGTAAAGCATGTTTTCGTCCTAACTTCTTTGGGACCAGAGCCTAGTTTCGAAGAAGACAAACTAAGGCCACTGTACAGAATCCTTTCAGAGAAACTGACATTCACGCAACTGGTTAAGGAATTTCCGGCCTCTTAACGGAACAGGTATATTGGAACTAACTGCATGAAGCAGAGTTCTTCAGAAGCTCAGGAATTTTATCGCCTTTATTTCCAGTAATACTTGATGAAGAGTATATGTAGAAAGTAAGCTGTGAAGCTTCTCATTATGCAGCCTTCTGCAGCTAATACTGTCTTCAAAACTCTGCATCATAACAATTCCAGTCTATGACATTGCTTTAGCAGATACACGTTTTCCCTTCGTCTCCTCTTCCGAAAGCAGAAATAAAGTCTTCCGTCAGGCCACGACTAGCTCCGTCTACACCCATAACACAGGATTCTGATTAACACTTTCCTGCTCTACTTGGCACTGTGTAACCCAATCAGACGAAACATATTCGTTAAGTAACATTTCCTTAAGTCCGGAAAACGGAAATTACAAAATGATTTCCTCAATATACTAGCAGCTTGACATGCTGGGTATCTACTCGTATCTGAGACAGTTTTCCTGTATTTGGTTGAGCAGTGTTCAGTGAGGCTTATGCAACGTTTCAGTGACATCTCCCATTGAGTAAATATGTGTAACTGGGATACAAGGGGAACACATGCCTGGACAGAGGTTACGTGGACAACAGAAGATAAATTGAGCTTTATTTTCTATGCGAAGCGAAAGGTACAATTTCTAGCAAAAATTGTGTTTCTTCCCCACAAGTAGAATAGCTCTTCTTCCACATATCTTGCACAGCAAATAAAATGTCCTGAAAAAAAAATTCTCTATACCCTTCCCCTAGTCCCCTGTTACCAGTCCCGCCCACCCAAACCTCCTACCGAACGGGATCTGGGGACTGTATTCCCGTAGGTAAAGCGGCCAGTGCATGAGGTTATCCCATCAAATGCAGAGGGTTAGAATACATGGAACCAAACCTCCACTCCTCCATACATCTCCATGGTGTGCTGCTTAATTAAGCACAGGAACTATTTTACAGTTTTAATAAAATTTCAATTTGTTACTGTCGATCCAACATATTTTAACTTGGCCAAATTTCGGAATGATTATTAACTGTAACGAATTCTGTTGGAAATTAAATTTTTAAACTCCTAGTTGAAATAGGCCTCGTAACCAACTTGGATATTGTATCTGAAGCAATTCTATACCTTTGGTTTCAGACAATTTAAATCATGTATCCTATTGCAGATAACATTCTGTACGCATTTCTTGTTTCCCTATACGATCACACACTTAGACATTTGTAATCTCCTTAACTTCAATATTACAATAATATTGATATAAGATTTTAAAGGCTATAAATACGAGTATATGTTACCAAATTTTCAAGAGTGAAGTAACTAACTCCATGGAGCTGAGTCCTTCTTGAGAAGCCACTAGTCGCCAAGCTACTCAAAAATTTCCAACCATTTTATGAAAACCGAAGGTTCACTACCGTATTCACAAGAGGCCCCCACTGGTCCGTATCCTGGGCCAGATGAATCCAGTCCCATATCAAGAGTATAAACAAGGTCATAGGAAGGCCAAGAACTTAAGGTTTGTTTTCCCACTCTTATTAGAGGTAGTATCATTTTTGTTTGTGTGGAGTAAGATACTAATTCAAGCTTTGTAAGAAAGTATAAATATATTCCTATGATTCAGTGTTATTGTAACCTTAACAAAAGCTACTTTTATCACGTTTCCGTGCAGAGAGTTTTGTCACATTTTTCTTAAACTGCGAGTAACGTTTCAAATACAAAACTACATTGTTTTGGTAAAATATACTCATACTTTCTTCCAGCGGCCTCTTCTTTCGACAAATTGTGAGAGGCAATGTGTCTCAATAAAGCGTTAACTCAGATCCAAGTTCGCTAGGACTCTGCATTTTCTCCTATATCAAAACTTTAAATTTTGTTTCATATGAACTTAATTTTTTGCCGCGCCATAGCTCAAGCGGTTAGTCGCTGGCTTCCCATCGCGGCGGCCCGGGTTCGATCCCGGGTCTGGTCAAGTGGGATATGTGGTGGACAAAGTGGCGCTGGGGCAGATTTTCTCCGAGGACTTCGGTTTCCCCTGCCAATCTTCATTCCACCAATTGCTCCACAGTCACCCTCACCTATCATCTGGGGCTGGTACAATAGGCCAGAAGTGGCCGCAGTACAAGGGACTTATTCCCACCCCACTAGCAATAAAGAAAAACTTAAATTTTAAATTAAATTTCAGAAACCTTCAATAATATATACGCTACACACATACTGTTCCTAACGCAATGTTTTTAAATTTACGTTGCGCGGATAAGGGAAGCTATTATAATAGAGCATTTTAAATAGTGCCTACATAAGGTGTCAGTTCTGTTGTTTGTTCGGAAAACCTCTGGTTTCATCCTGAGGACAGACAACGACTATGGATTTTATCTTCTTCATATTTGTTTCCAGTCAAAAAGGCACATGGTATATTCTGAGAAAAGGACAACATAAGGCTTTGCTCCAATAACTTACGGTTCTTTTTATTGACTGCTCTGGGCTAGAAAAATATTCAGTTATCTGATCTATCTTACTAAGAGCTTATAAGACAGAAAGAAGCAGGAAAAAAAAATATTAAAGGAAGAATGACAGGCAGCGAAAGGGAAAATGGAAGAAGAGGAACAAAGAGAAGAAGAAACGGAAACGTAAGGAGCGACAAGTAAAAATATAGAAAAAATAAGAAGAAAATGAATGCAAAGAAAACAAGAGAAAGGCGTCAGGAAATAGTAATAATAATGAAAAAGATACGAGTACGTAAGAACACGAATTTCTGGGGAGAATTAATCTCCCACTTTCCTTCAATACGACACGGATCGCATATAAAATGACACGCGTCCAACAATTCTATTGTTGCGTGTGTATTCGCTGCTGCGGGAAGATGTTTAGCGAGCCGTTGTATAGCAACGCTGGGAGGGATACACATAAAGAGAGACAGACAGCAAGGTGATGTTATAAGCTAACTTCTTCTTCGAAGTAGGTAAAGCAGGCTAATAAATGAAAGTAAAAATATAGGAAAAACGGAAGGAAGGCAGATATAAATGAACGGAAATATGAAAAAATAAATACAGGTCCGAATAAATAACCTGTGAAATACATGTAATTAATACTGTGATAGACGTGATTCTAAATGTAATAACAAATTTTCTATAATTTCCAATATTTACGTCTTATGAAAACATGGGAGCAACCATCAAAATGTAAAATTTTATTGCAGCTGTGTTTCATTATTTATACACGCATGTCTAAGTTAAAATTAAACTTTCTTGATCTTCATAACATAACAGACACAACAATATAGTAAAATAAGGTTATTTTAGATTTTAAGAAAGCATTCTTCTGGGATTTGGCACCGTGTATATGTGGTGTTAACCGACGTTTCGGAGGAACGTATCGCTTCCATCTTCAGGGTAAGAGGAAAAATATAAGAAATCCGCAAGCGAAGAGACAGTGAGAACCGGTAAAAGCAGTCTACCCTGAAGATGGAGGCGCTACGTTCCTCCGAAACGTCGGTTAACACCACATATACATGGTGCCAAATCCCAGAAGACTGCTTTCTTCATAGTCACCGCCGTGAAAGCCTCAAATCTTACGTATTTTAGATTTCTTTATCATATTTGTAACAGGTAAACACTATATGTTTATCAGTCTGTGGGCGAGATATTCCTTTGGGTTAGAAATTGTTGCTTATGTTCTAAGAATTGAAATAATTTGATCACACTTCCTTATATGGGGCAGGATTTAATTCTCGAAACATTATGATGTGTCGTTAGAAATTAACTCTAGATTCTCTACATGAGACGATGCTTTTCATTCACAATTTCGACGGTTCTTGTTCCTGTAATTAGATAGTCCAATGTGGAATCCATCTCTCCCAGACCAGACCAAATGGTGATGGCAGGGTGATTAATGAGGACAAGGAGCTGAAGCGGTCTTGGATGTAAACAACAGCCTGGATTAATTCAAGCGAGTTACGTAAATATCGGATTACTATAGGAACCCCGAAGACCGCCACAACACAATCATAACCCGATCGGATTGGAAGAGCGATAGTGTTTATAACTGGAGTCCAAGAGACATCCAGCTTGGCATTCCTGTCCCGAATATATTTACGGAGGCTATTCCTTGGTTTCCTCAGTGTCTCCAGGGAAATCTTGTCATAGGTCTTCAAAATGGCCATGACTGATTCATTCTGCAACCTCTGAAATTCATTATTCTCTTATCACAATACCCCTCGATGTTTTACAATCTGGTCTACTCACAGCCTCAATAAATAAACTGTAATATAAGTAACATAAAATAAAATAAATAACAGAACATCTCTGTAGCAAACTGGTTACCCTGACTTAAAATTTAGTTACACTTTCTCTGATATTCGTGAGGAAGGCCTTGATATACAGTGCGTACAATCAAGTGCGCGCCGCGGCTGCAATTTGCCGTGAGTCATACCACCGCAGAACGGATGCAACTCCTCCCCGCGACTGCAGTGCCGTTCCCCGATAGCGTGAGTGTAGTGGTGTCGCTGAGTCTCCGTCCATCAGTTGCTCTACATGCACACATTTATAAGAATATAGTAAAAAGATAACTTACCGTGGTTTATAACAGGTGCTGAAAGTGACCTCCTTCTGCTTGCAAACATGCCGCGCATCTCACAAATAAATTACGCGACACTCTCTGCAGTTCGTCGACGGTAATTGAATGAATTACGCGTGTAATTTCATTTTGAAGACTATCAATGCTGCGGGGATTATTTTTGTAGACTTTTTGCTTCAGGTTGCCCCAAAGATAATAATCAGAAATACTGAGATCTGGGG